>NC_079442.1:25762612-25782612 GCF_903798145.1 Danio aesculapii | reverse complement strand
TATGAGTAGGCTATTATTATTGTTAATTCTCACAAATATAGTAAAACAGTAACAATAATATTAGGCCTATCTGTAGGTCTACTGTTGGTTAAAATGCTAAAGTTTGTATAGACTTGAACAGACTTTACATCTGCAGTGTTTCCTCTAGGATTTTTGCCGGCTGTGGCGGCAGACCTTTTCACAGATCTACCAATTACCTATGGCGTTATTTAAATGACAAATGTCTCGAGTGCAGTATTACAACTGGAGATCGCATTAATGTAATACGAGCATGCGAATCTCTTTGTTTGTGTGCCGATTTCTTCTGTTCGTGCACAAAACGTCTTGCACACACCCTCAAATATACGCTGCTCAAGTGCTGATTTTCTTGTGCGCTCTTTAGTGTTTGGACTTTCAGCAGTGAAAATTAAACCACATTGAACTGATCTAAACTGAACTCTGAAAACCGGACTGACACAGTTTGACACACTAGAACTCCTATGTTAAGCTGCTTCGACACAATCCACAGTACATTGTAAAAGCACTATATAAATTAAGATGAAGTGAATTGATCAGGTGTTGCCACAGCAGAATGAACCACGGACTATTCTGGCATATGTTTTATGCAGCTAATGCCCTTCCAGCCACAACAAGCCTTAAAAATATATTAAAACATTTCTATACCAATAAAAAATTTTTTGTTTTGGGGTTTTTTTGGCTACTTTTGATTGTCAAAAGCATCCTTATTGAAGAAAATGAATTAATTTCCATGTATATATAGCTATACTTTAATCCTAAATTATTCCAAAATCCCATGGTTCTCAATTCGAAGAACCCATGCTCTCTGTTAGCACAATCCATTCAAGCTACAGGAATCTACAAACATTCCATGTAGTTCCCTCACAAAAGCTGTATTACATATCAAAACCCTGTATAAAGTTGTTTCAAATAGAGCGCAGCGTGTCACACAGCAGGACATGTCAACGCCTCAGAAGTATTTCATGTCATCTTTACAGTGACAAATCACTCTTGATTCGAAACGAAATACAAGCCCAGCATACACAAGCGTAAATCAGTCATGATTTCTAACCGAGAACAGCCTTGAACTGACTTCGTGTCACCAAACAAAAGACAAACCTTAACAAAAGAGCTTCTTACTAAATTATGAGCCTATTCTGGTCTTCCTCTGCAGAATTCACCAGCAAAGATAACATTGTTTCACGCTTAACCTAAAGGAACAGGATTTACAGAATATGAATGATTTAACACGAACGTGAGACTAAAGTGAAGGACGGCGTACGAGACCTGAAGCTTATTCAAGGTCACATCTGAAAGTGGGTAATGGCTTAGCGCTGCGTTTCATTTCCCCAATCAGAGGGAACAAAACACACACACACACACACACACACACACACACACACACACAAGGCTGACTACAGGAATGCTTAAGTGTATTAATATTGAATGGGTGCCTTTAATTAGAGAACAGAGCTTCACTGCTGTGGTCTAGGCAGAACTTGATTAGACAAGAGCGGAGGTATCAAAGGAGTTTGACTTTGAATTGGTGTGTGCGTGCGTGATTGTGTTCACGTGTAATTGCCGTGCGAAAATTGCGCTGCAAATAACCCTTGTTAGAACTCATTTTATTTTATGGATCATAGGTGCTCTGCTTCTCAACAAGACCTCACTGTATAGCAATAACAATGCTAAATATATTCCTCTATTGTTTACTTTGGAGCCTCAGTTATCAGCAGTCATTGTCGTTCTCTTGTGATTTCTTGTGCCATCTTGTTAAAGTAGAGTTGGGTTTCTGTCTTGGCCTGTGATCAGACAAATAACAATAAAGTCGATTTGATTTGGCGTATCGCTTCCGTCTACATTGATTTGGCGTTGCGTAATTAGACCCTTATGGATCAGCAGTATGGCCAAGTTCCAGAAAACTCATCCAATGTGTGTTAATAATTTCCCTTTATTCCTTTGAGTGGCAGACTGAGGATTTGATTAGACTGGAGCTTTGACAGAGTGGAGTTCACCGCGACAACGAGGTTTGAGTCTGGTGAAGAACGGTTCCAGAAAGCAGGTAAGACAAAAGCTAAAAACTAAAATAAACAAGTAAATAACAGGGTCAGAATATGGTAAAATCTGAAAACGTGGTAAAAATCAGGGGGCTTTCTTTTTTCTAGATTGCCTTTAAAAACACTGCGATTGGGTTTATGGAAGGGGTGGGCGGTCAATCTGTGCTTATTAAAATACTATTGGTTGGGATTAGGAAAGGGGGAGGGTGGTGAGATCGGTTGGTTGGCCAGCCAGTAAATCAGTCAGTCTGACTGAGATCTGAAAAAAAGCGTACACAGCGGCCTCTGGTGGACTCGCGAAAACAAAAACTGCAAAAAAAAAAAAAAAAAACGTAGCTCCTGGGACGTATTTTGCTCTCTTCAGAAATGTATATAGGGGTACGTAATCAGAATGTGCCTGCGTTGGCTAATTTGTATACATTTATATTACCTTATTTGTATGATCTGGATGTTACGGTTTTGTAATTTTATGATTACATGTATTCATACAAATACACCACTAATCTGCAAGATATCAATAGTTATATTTTAGACACAATGTTATAACAAATAAAAAATAATTCTGTCTTCAAGGGCTGCTGTTATTTGTCAAGTAAAACTATAACAATAATAATAATAATAAAAATAAATATAATAATAATAATAATAAATACATAAAATAAAATAAAATACTGAGGAAATAATAATATTAAAAATCTATTTTAATAATAAATATTATTTATTTATTTAATTTAAATAATAAATATATATATATATTATATATATATATATATAATATATATATATATATATATTCATGCATTCATTCATTCCCACAATAACTCGTTTTTCATTCATTCATTTATTCATTCACTTTCTAAATCTTTCATATATTCACTTACTCATTAATTGATTAATTGATTAATTAAATAATCCATTCATTCATTCAATTACTGGCTGAATAATTAATTGATTGATTTGTGGATTAATTCATTCTCATTAATTCAGTCACCCATTGATTTTATGCTTCACACTCTCAAATGTTCATTTATTCATTCATTTACACACACTCTCATTTATTTACTTATTAATTCACTCATTATTCATTCACTCACTCACTTATTCACCCATGTACTATTAATTTATTCAGTCAGTCAAATATTCACTTGTTCACACCCTCACTCACACATTCATTCATTCATTTACTCACTCCCTCGTTTACCTATTCATTCACTCACTTATTCATTTATTCACCCATTTACTATTAATTCAGTTAGTCAGTCAATGATTCACTTGTTTACACCCTCACTCATTTATTCATTCATTCATGTAATTACTCACTCACTCATTTACTTATTCATTCACTTATTATTTCATTCACACACTTATTTATTCACCCATTTACTGTTAATTTATTCAGTCAGTCAGTCAAAGTATTCACTTATTTACACCTCACTCATGTATTAATTCATTCATTACTCACACACTCACTCACTCATGTACTTATTTATTCACTTATTATTTCATTCACTCACTCACTTATTTATTTATTCACCATGTACTTTTAATTTATTCAGTCAGTCAGTCAGTCAAATTCACTTGTTCACACCTTCAATCATTCATTTATTCACTCAACCATTTACTTATTAATTAACTCATTATTTAATTTACTTATTCACTCATTTACTGTTAATGTATTCAGTCAGTCAGTCAAGTATTCACTTGTTCACAGCTCACTCATTTTTCATTCATTTATTTACTCACTCTATCATTTACTTATCCATTCTCTTATTATTTCATTCATTCACTCACTCATTCATTTACTCACCATTTACTATTCATTTATTCAGTCAGTCAATTATTTACTTGGTCACACCCTCACTCATTCCTTCATTCATTCATTTAATTATTCATTCATTCACTCACTCACTAAGTCATTTACTTATTAATTAACTCATTATTTCAGTTTCTCATTGATTCACTCATTCATTCATCCACCCATTTACTATTAATTTATTTATTCATTCATTCATTCAGTATGTCAGTCAGTTAGTCAATTATTCACTTGTTCACACCCTCACTCATTTATTCATTCACTCACTCATTTATTCATCCATTTACTATTAATTTATTCAGTCAGTCAGTCAGTCAATTATTCACTTGTTCACACCCTCACTCATTCATTCATTCATTCATTTACTCACGCAATCATTTACTTAATAATTAACTCATTATTTAATTTACTCATTCACTCACTTATTTATTCACCCATTTACTGTTAATGTATTTAGTCAGTCAGTCAAGTATTCACTTGTTCACACTCCCACATTTAATCATTTACTCACTCACTCACTCACTCACTCATTTACTTATCCATTCTCTTATTATTTCATTCACTCACTCATTTATTCATTTATTCACCATTTACTTTTCATTTATTCAGTCAGTCAGTCAATTGTTTACTTGTTCACACCCTCACTCATTCATACATTCATTCACTCACTCCCTAAATCATTTACTTATTAACTCATTATTTCATTTTACTCATTGATTCACTCATTCATTAATTCACCCATCTACTATTAATTCATTCATTTGTTCATTCATTCATTCATTCAGTCAGTCAGTCAGTCAGTCAATTATTCACTTGTTCACACCCTCACTCATTTATTCATTCATTCACTCATTTATTCATCCATATACTATTAATTTATTTAGTCAGTCAGTCAATTATTCGCTTGTTCACACCCACACTCATTTATTCATTCATTCATTTACTCACTCACTCATTTACTTATTAATTCACTTGTTATTTAATTCACTCACTCATTTATTCACTCATTTACTATGAATTTATTCAGTCAGTCAATTATTCACACCCTCACTCATTTATTCCTTCAATCATTTACTCACTCATTTATTCATTCACTCATTATTTCATTCACTCATTCATTTATTCACCCATTTTCTATTCATTTATTCAGTCAGTCAGTCAATTATTCACTTGTTCACACCCTCGTTTATTCTTTCAATCATTTACTCACTCACTCACTCATTTACTTATACATTCACACATTATTTCATTCACTCACTCACTTATTCATCTATTCACCCATTTACTAATTATTTATTCAGTCAGTCAATAATTTTTTCACTTGTTCACACCCTTACTCATTTATTCATTCATTCATTTACTCACTCATTCATTAACTCATTATTTCATTCATTCACTCACTCACTTATTCATTTATTCACCTTTTTACTAGTAATTTATTCAGCCAGTCAATTATTCACTTGTTCACACCCTCACTCATTTATTTATTTACTCGCTCACTTGTTTACTTATTCATTTACTAATTATTTCATTCACTCACTAATTTATTCATTTATTCACCTATTTACTATTCATTTATTTAGTCAGTCGATTATTCACTTGTTCACACCCTCACTCACTTATTCATTCATTCATTTAACCACTCAAATACTCATTTACTTATTCATTCACTCACTCATTTATTCATCCATTATTCAAATATTCAGTCAATTATTCACTTCACACACACTCACTCCCTTGTTTATTTATTCATTCAATCATTCACATATTGGCTGATTCATTGATAGTTGGGTTGATTCATTTATCGATTTATCATTTCATTCTCTCATTTATTCATTCATAAACTCACTCACTCACTCACTCACTCACTCATTCCATTCATTCATCCATTTATTCATCACGTAAAGATGGTCATTTTGTTTCTTGAAAAATCCCAGCAATGTTTGAGACCTCTCTACAAGAAAATGTGTGAAATTACTGGCCTATTTTGTTTGCTCAGAGAAAAAAAAATCTAAGAAGCCGAAGACTTAATTCAGTCTTCAAGCTGTCTATGTGAGATAAATTGAAATATTAAAGATCGTGTTTCACAATGTTTTCTTTCCTATATGTAAAATTATGTGTGCAAAATTGTTCACTTTCATTGTTCACCTCAGCCATAAATCAGCATGCCATTTATCCCTTTTTTTCAGACTTATATATGTGCACTCACTGCCCTGTGACCGTTTTCCCTTGCTCTGTGTTAGTGATGGATAATATATTTGATATATGTTCAGTTGGTGTATAGGACAGAGAAAATGGACAGGTAATTTGGAAATGATTAAACCTTATTAAATCTTCAGAGGCGAGCAGCCAGCGCTCCACTGGAGAAAAGCCTTTCTGCTCTCCTTACAGAATCCCAACCAATTCCCAACAGAATAACGCGCTGCTTCAAATGACGCAAACACTGCTACGGGTACACATGACAATACATGATGAAACATGACAACACTTAACCCGTGTGTTTTATGTATAGTCTTTGCCTCAAGTAAAGACATCTCACATAGACTGATCTCTGGGGATATGATAATTAATTCAATCACACCAGGTATATGTAAACACACAGATTAGACTGTCAAAACATTTACTGCATTCCACGCATTTGCAAATGTTAAAGACATAGTTCACCCAAAAATGCTAATTCTGTCATGATTTACTGGAGGGAAAATCTGTCATGATCTACCCTCCTGTTGTTCCAAACCTGTAGGAGATTCTTTCTTGTGTTGAACACAAATAAGATATTTTGAAGAATGTTGTTAATGGTACATAAATGTACAATGGCCACCATCCAACATAAAAATAGTGTAATTTCTTTCCTTCTTTCTTTCTTTCTTTCTTTCTTTCTTGATGCTATTTGTTTTGTTTCTTTGTGTTTTTTGAGTATCTGTTTCTCACTAAATGTTGCACTCTCTGCAAGTTGTCCTGTCTACTGAGAGGTGATAAATGTTCATATTTTGGTAAAATGCAGCACACCTTGTTGGATAGGAGGGGCAGGGCAAATACCACAAAAACAACTGTCACCACATTGTTGCTTTATATTTTACAATAACATCAGAAGCCAGTGTTAGTATTAGTCAGAAACAATTATCTGCAAAATCAGTTAATAGCAGGGCCAGACTGTAGACTTTTTTTGTGCCGAATGATTTTGATTTTGAGAAACCCAAAACATAACATTAAATAACATGAAATAACTTAACTTTCTTTAAACAAAGCAATAGTAGGTCTTTCATATAATACATCCACTAAAATTAAATATTATTTTACAAATTGTATAGTACATAAATTATCTAAACATTTTATATTACTCAATAATATTACATTTTATAGTTTATATATTTCGTATGACATTAATATAAAAACTGAATAAATATCTAATGGCAGCACCGTGGCGCAGTGGGTAGCACCATTGTCTCGCGGCAAGAAGGTCGGTGGTTCGAGCCCTGGCTGGGTCAGTTGGCGTTTCTTTGTTTAGTTTACTGTTTTTCCCGCGAGTTTCCTCCAGTTTCCCCCAGAAGTCCAAAGACATGCGGTACAGGTTAATTGGGTAAGCTAAATTGTCCATAATGTATGTTTGTGAATGAGTGTGTATGGATGTTTCCCAGTGATGAGTTGCAGCTGGGAGGGCATCTGCTGCTCAAAACATATGCTGGATAAGTAAGCGGTTCATTCTACTGTGATGACCCCAGATTAATGAAGGGACTAAGTCAAAGAGAAAATGAATTAAATGAATGAATAAATATATAATTACACACATTTATATAAGTAAATAAATAGATTGAATGATGGGCTCAAAATCTCTGGAAGTACAGTACTGTGTATAATTAATTTAAATTGCATATGCTCTTTCATGGACACACAAATTTAAAAGTATTTAAAATATTTTATTCACCCACAAGAAATCCAAAATGTTTTTTTTTTCTTTTTCTGCTAAATATTATGAAAGACATTTTGACTGAAACTATGGTCCTTAGTGCTTCATTAATAGCAAGTAAGTAACTACAGCACTTTGAGAGAAAAAAAAAGTATATTGAGACAAATTCATATATGTAAAAGTGACGACAAGGGTAGGATCTAAATGCAACTTTATTAAGAATGGTCAGGCAGGTAAGTTTCAAACAGGGACAGACATAGAGTGGTTGAGATATAGTAACAGTTGAATAGTCAGGGCAGGGGATGAAACAAACATAAACAGTGAAACTAACAAGAATCAAAAGCACAGCTATACAAGGAAGACTTTCGTAATGCAAGCTTATAGACGATTACCCTTTTGAAAACATTTGGGATGTGCGTGCAGCGCGGTTGTAGAAAAAAAACGGGATCACTAGCATTTACAGCAAAGGAATGACATTTGATGCAGTACAGAGTTTGTTGTTGTATTAGAGATAAGTTATATTAATTACATATTATATATATTATTTACATAATGCTTTCAGCATATTATAACAACTTTGCACCCAAATCATTGCTGCAATCAAAAACGAGTAAGTGTATGATTCAGCATAGTGTGAACTTATCTGATATAAAATGAGAACTGCAGAGTCGAACGTTTTTTATTAGGTCCTCCCTCCATTCATCTATTTTGACGGCTGTTCGCCAAAGACGTTTGCAGTTGGCATTAAAAGCAGTGTGGTGTACGGTAAAATTCAAGTTTTCTAATTTTGGACTTTCAAATTTGGCATCCTACCACACAAAACGACATGTGAGCTATTGCAACTGGTCTTTTTTTGCAACTGGTATGCGCGGTTAAACCTGTGTGACGTCAAGTGTGACGTAGGTTGGTAATTCCCCTGTAGTAACAAGACTTAAGTTGCAATCCCACTGCACTATTTGCCCCATAGACTTCCATTCACATGCATGTGAATGCAACAAACAGGAAACGCAAGCTTGTGCGACAAGTTTCGCAGTTCGCTGTGATGCAAAGTTCAAGCTTAGTGAACTCTGACCAGCTAAATCGCATCACGTGACTGCATGAGACCAATCGAAGATTGAAACATGACCTCAGTGTACAGAAATTTTAAATATGGACCGATTGTTCGCTTTTACAATAGAATGGGCCATACGATAGAATTTCGCATGCTCAAACTCTAGTGTGACAAAACTTCAGCATTATCCCTGATATCAGTGTGTGTAGAATATATATAGTCCATCTATCAGTCACGATAAGCTACAGCTGTGTGTGTTTGTAATCAGGAGGTGACCTGAACACAGTGTGTGACTGCAATGCATGATGAGATATGTAGTTTGTGTGAATGACAGGGAGTGTTCTCCAGCGATCGGCTAGGGCTACGTCACTGTTTACGTGATTCAGAAAAGTTGACTTGGGAGTAAAAAAATACATTTACATTTAAGGGAATAAATATGGCTCCCAATGCTACCTTCAGATCTTATTGACCTTATTCTAAAATGCAGAAGTGTACTTGTTTTGGTGATAGTTTTATAATTTCAAACAGTCATACTACTTGCTCTACAAACAAGTGTGCTCATGACTACACATAAAAATGAAACTAATATAATAAGAAGTCCTACGTCAAGAAAAAGGTCAATAAGACCTGAAGGTACCATTGGGAGCCACGTTTGTTCACTTGATTGTAATAGTATGTTTGTTTGTTTTTTAATGTTTTTTTTGGTAAGTCATTTTTTATGAATCCCAACAGTGAACCATGTTTTCAGCTAAATATCTGCTTTAACATTCTACTGAAGAAGAAAAAATTACTACATATTGGATGACCTACATTTTCAGCAGGTTTTCAGTTTTTGAGTAAAACAGTCCCTTTAAGCTGCCAAGCAAATGGTCTACTACCAGTACCATGTTGCAAAGCACAGCTTCCAGCTTAAGATCTTCCCTTCACACTTAGGTTTGTAAAACAATATAAACTAAAGAGTCACTACCCCAGTGTGCACTACTAAGTCATCTTAACCCTAGGTTGCTTCAATGCACTGCACCTGCAATTAACATACTGCGAAGGCATTCTGAGTGAGCAGCTTTCTCTAAATGACAAGTCATCAAGCTAATTGTTTGACACAGGCTTCAGCTTATTCACATTTTACAGGAGACAGTAGAAGCTGTCAGCATGAGGGAACAAAAGGGCATTCATCAGCACAGCTCATGTGTCATGGATTGGTCAGGCTCTCACGACCCCCACTCACGAAGATCACCATCACCTGACTTCTAATGAGCACACAGCTGCATCACATTCACGAGCACCAGATAAAAGCACAGCACTCCAGTCGCTCATTGTCCGGGCTCGTCTCGACGAAAGCGGACAACTGAGCGACCACTCAGCGTAGTCATCCTCAGCTAAACAAACGATTTACTTACCTGTTCTCTTTGTATTCCTCCTAGTCTTCCTGGTCCTCCCGAATCGTCCTGTCTTCCAGTCCTTCCAAGTCTGTGTCATCCTCTGTCAGCTGTATCTGGTGTGTGCTGTCCATCCTCGTGTATTCCTGTTACCCAGCCACGGAGGAAAAGACCCCAACATCATTCCTGATCCTCCTGGCTATCCTTCATGTGCTCCTTGTTGTCATTTAATAAACACCCTAACGTTTCCTTACCTCTGTCTCCTGTCCGCTTCATAACAGAAGCCCGGACCCATAACGACGACAACATGAGCACCCCCGATCACCTTCAAGAGCTGGTGGACCAGTTGAAGCGGATTCTACAGCCACCAGCTCCACTTTCCAACGCACCACCAGCACCGAGCACTTCCGCCTCCACAGTTTCTTCTTCGGCCCTTCCTTCCAGTCCCATGGCCCGACCAGCGCCCTACTCAGGCGGAGCGGGGGAGTGCAATGGTTTTCTGTTACAATGTTCCCTCATATTCGAAATGCAACCTTCTCTATATCCCACAGATAAGTCGAAGATCGCCTACATCGTATCTCTACTCTCTGGACCTGCACTTAAATGGGCTGAGACGATCTGGAACCAAGCCGGGCCGGTCATGAATTCCATCACTACCTTCACGGAGTATTTCAAAGAGGTGTTTGGACGTTCTGATGGGGAAGTAGCCGCTGGAGAGCAGCTGTATCATCTAAAGCAAGGTACTCTATCTACACAGGAATATGCTCTCCGGTTTCGCACTCTAGCAGCTGCAAGTGGATGGAATGAGAGATCGTTGTTGACCACGTACCGGCTCGGCTTGGAACCCACTCTCCGAATCCAACTGGCCACATTAGATGATACAATGGGTCTGGAGAGATTCATCCAACATTCTCTCCGATGTTCCGATCGTCTCCGTTCCTATCAACAGGACACCATCACCCCCTCGTCTGCACTCCTCCAATCGCCTGAGTCAACAGCCTCTCCAGAACCAGAACCCATGATAATAGAGTCTGGAAGACTGACATCAGCGGAACGACAGAGGAGGCTGACCCGGGGTCTGTGTCTATACTGCGGTGTCAGTGGACACACCCGTATGGAGTGTCCCCTTCGTCCCATTCGGACTTCAGTGAGTGTATTCAGTACGAATATTGAACAATGTAAACCACTTACTACCACCGTACAAATAACTACTGCCTCTATTTCTCTCCTTGTCACAGCCCTCATCGACTCCGGGTCAGCAGGGAACTTCATCTCCCAATCCCTCTGTCGTCAACTCCACCTCCGTACTGAGGCGTCCTCGCATATATACCAGATACAACCGATAACCCAGTGCACTCGATCTTCGACCCGTATCCATCGACAATGCGAAGACATCCTTCTTCAAGTGGGGTTGTTACATCAAGAGAGGATTCAATTTCTGGTTCTGGAGGGTGCAAATATGGACATCATTCTAGGGCGCCCGTGGCTGGTGAAGCACGATCCCATCATCTCTTGGGGCACAGGAGAGATAAAGAAATGGGGATCTGGATGTACACCTGCCTGTTTTCCAAATCTCCCTCTTCAAGGTCGGAACCCCATTTCTTTGTTTGCAACATCGGTCGAGAGCCCTCCTAAGAAGCAGTCTATCCACATTCCTAAGGAGTACAGCTCCTTTCATGATGTCTTCTGCCCCAAGAGAGCTTCCCAGCTACCGCCGCATCGGCCATGGGACTGCGCGATCGACCTAGTTCCAGATGCCCAGTTGCCAAGAGGTAGGATCTACCCGCTCTCGCTTCCAGAGAATCAGGCAATGGAAGATTACATAAGGGAGGCTCTGAGTCAGGGGTACATACGTCACTCAAAATCACCAGCCGCCTCAAGCTTCTTCTTTGTGGCCAAGAAGGACGGAGGGCTGCGTCCATGCATCGACTACAGGGTCCTAATAACGGTACAGTAAATACCGATATCCCCTTCCTCTGGTACCAGCCGCTTTGGAACAGCTCCGAGAAGCTAAAGTCTTCACTAAATTGGACCTCCGCAGCGCGTATAATCTGATAAGAATACGTGAGGGGGACCAATGGAAGACAGCATTCGTGACCCCTACTGGCCACTATGAATATGAGGTCATGCCTTACGGTCTGGTCAACGCCCCCTCCGTATTCCAAAACTTCATTCATGAAGTCCTCCGGGAGTTTCTTCACCACTGTGTAATAGTGTACATAGATGACATCCTCATTTACTCCCGGAGTGAGGCCGAACATCGCCAACACGTTGCGGAGGTCCTACACACATTGAGAGAACATCACCTCTACCTCAAAGCGGAGAAATGCTCATTCCACCAGAAGTCGATTCATTTCTTGGGATACATCATTGACCAAACCGGTATACGTATGGATGGGAAGAAAATTGAGGCTGTTCTATCCTGGTCAGAACCCACTTCCATTAAGGAGCTCCAGAGGTTTCTTGGGTTTGCTAACTTTTATAGACGGTTTATCAAGGACTACAGCAGGATTACATCACCTCTCACTAATCTCCTCAAGGGTAAACCCAAAGGACTGGAGTGGACCAAAGAAGCAGCCGCAGCCTTCCGCCTTCTTAAGAAGGAGTTCACAAGGGCCCCACTCCTGACTCATCCTGACCCAAATCTTCCTTTCGTGGTGGAAGTGGACGCATCCACCACCGGCGTCGGGGCAGTATTATCTCAACATCATGATACACCGCCCCGACTGCATCCCTGTGCCTATTTCTCTCGGAAGTTGAGCCCGGCGGAGCAGAATTACAGCATAGGAGACAGGGAGCTTCTAGCAATCAAGCTAGCCTTGGAGGAGTGGCGTCACTGGTTGGAGGGAGCCAAACATCCGTTCCAGGTGATCACAGATCACAAAAACCTCCAATACATCAAAGAGGCCAAGAGACTATGTCCACGTCAAGCCAGATGGTCACTTTTCTTCTCACGTTTTGATTTCTCCATTTCCTATCGTCCAGGACCCAAGAATCTAAGAGCAGACGCTCTCTCTCGTTTACACGAGCATCACGATCATGAAGAACTCCCAACGAAGATTCTTCCCGAACACATCTCCATTTGTCCGATCACCTGGAACGCTCCTCCAGTCGTTGCCACTCCGGAAGCCCCTGCTCCGCCGGGATGCCCTCCTCATCGGCAGTTCATACACCTGAACACCGGGTAGATCTGATCCACTCCTTACATACCTCGCTAGGCACTGGACATCCAGGGATCAACAATACCCTCTCGCTAGTATCCCAACGATTCTGGTGGCCAAACATGGCAAGGGATGTGAGGCAATATGTTCAGGGCTGTAAGGACTGTGCCCAATCCAAGAGCCCACGTCATCTACCCGCTGGAAAGCTCCATCCCTTGCCGATTCCGAACCGTCCCTGGTCACACCTAGGAGTGGACTTTATCACTGACCTCCCTTCGTCAGAAGGTAATACCTGTATTCTAGTCATAGTAGATAGATTCTCAAAGTTTGTCAAACTAATCCCTCTGAAAGGTCTTCCCACAGCCTTTGAAACTGCCGACAATATCTTTAATCAAGTCTTCAGGTCATTTGGTATTCCAGAAGATATTGTGTCGGACAGAGGTCCACAGTTCATCTCACGTCTATGGAAAGCCTTCTTCAAGCTCCTAGGTGTGGCCGTCAGCCTCTCTTCTGGATATCATCCCCAAACCAACGGGCAGACAGAGAGGAAGATTCAGGAGGTGGGACGGTTCCTGAGGACCTTCTGCAGTGGTCACCAGAACTCCTGGAGCCAGTATTTGGGCTGGGCAGAATATGCCCAAAATTCACTGCGGCAACCCTCCACCGGACTCACGCCATTCCAGTGCGTCCTGGGCTTCCAACCACCGCTCTTTCCCTGGGATGGCGAACCATCTGATGTCCCCGCAGTGGATCACTGGTTCCGGGAGAGCGAGAGAGTCTGGGACGAGGCTCATCAACATCTGCAGAGGGCAGTCCGTCGAAGCAAGGTAACCGCCGATAGGAGAAGGTCTGAAGAACCCAGATACACACCGGACAAAAGGTGTGGCTATCCACCCGGGACATACGCATGCGACTGCCCTCTCGCAAGTTAAGTCCCCGATTTGTTGGTCCCTTCACCATCGTGGAACAGGTTAACCCCGTCACCTACAAACTACAATTACCCTCTCACTACCGTATTCACCCTACATTCCACGTATCACTCCTGAAACCCTATCACGATCCTGTTCTTCCCTCCACAGAGCCTGACCACGAAGAGGAACCCCCTCCTCCACTGCTCCTAGAAGAAGGAGCCGTCTACGCAGTGAAGGAGATCTTGCGTTCCCGACGTCGTGGTGGCCAGTTGGAGTACCTGGTGGACTGGGAAGGGTACGGCCCCGAAGAAAGGACATGGGTTCCCAGAGCTGATATTCTCGATCCTAGTCTCATGGTGGAGTTTCATGAGAGCCACCCTGAGTTCCCAGCGCCTAGAGGCAGAGGGAGACCACCACGGCGTCGGAGGTGTCGGCCCTCAGGAGCGGGCCCTGGGGGGGGGGTACTGTCATGGATTGGTCAGGCTCTCACGACCCCCACTCACGAAGATCACCATCACCTGACTTCTAATGAGCACACAGCTGCATCACATTCACGAGCACCAGATAAAAGCACAGCACTCCAGTCGCTCATTGTCCGGGCTCGTCTCGACGAAAGCGGACAACTGAGCGACCACTCAGCGTAGTCATCCTCAGCTAAACAAACGATTTACTTACCTGTTCTCTTTGTATTCCTCCTAGTCTTCCTGGTCCTCCCGAATCGTCCTGTCTTCCAGTCCTTCCAAGTCTGTGTCATCCTCTGTCAGCTGTATCTGGTGTGTGCTGTCCATCCTCGTGTATTCCTGTTACCCAGCCACGGAGGAAAAGACCCCAACATCATTCCTGATCCTCCTGGCTATCCTTCATGTGCTCCTTGTTGTCATTTAATAAACACCCTAACGTTTCCTTACCTCTGTCTCCTGTCCGCTTCATAACATCATGTCACCACAGGGGTGCGTATCAATGCCATCAATCAAACTATTATTAAATCATGATGCACCACATTATGTTGCCTTTTTTTTTTTTGTGGTAATAAACATGCATTCACATTGTCATGTAAATGTCTGGTATAGTACATAAGGGACTCTTAAAGAAGAAAAGCTTCATGAATAATTAATGCATGATTTTTAGCATCTAATTAAAATATACATATAATTAAAATATTAAATGCACATCCCTCAAGAATTGGGTAAAATTGTCTAGCAGCTTAAATGGTAATAAAATAAAGTCTCCAAAACTTAACCCATGTGTAATGATGTTTTCATCTATTATTAAATTATGTTTTTCAGAAATCATAAGCAAAGCTACTGTACTACAAAAGTATACTGCACTAAGAGACTAGAATGAAACCTTTAAAATCCAAATGGCAAAGTCTAATTTGACGAGGTGTTTTTTATATTTGTGCAACAAAACAAAACCAAGTCTGTTTAGAAAAAAAACTTTATTTATTTTTTATTTTAAAAAGATATTGGTTGGTTAGTTACAAATGGTCACACATCCAACATGTTTTCCTACAGTCAAATAGATCTGTTCTGACCCTGTCCAAATAATCCATCAAATAACAGTTGATACAAGCTTCATGGTGGTTCTCCGTTAATTTACACTTTCGAATTGTATTAGGAGACCTCAATGCTTGCACAGCCACTTTTGATATTAAAAATGTACAGTGCTCAGCATAAATGAGTACACCCCATTTTGAAAATGAACATTTTTATCCATTTCTCAGTGAATATATTAGTGCATTTGAACAAAACAGATTTATCAAACAGATATATTTATTAAAACAATATTTTAGCCACAGAACATCTTTAGAAATAGAAAGATAACACATTTAAATTCATGCAAAATAACAACATTTCAACAAAATAGCAGATTTTTTTTGTTTCTCTTGATTTTTTCTATTTTGAATATTTTATTTAATATTTTTCTATGACATAAAAATGTGGATGTACTAACTTTTGAATCATTATTGAAAGTTATTTAGTTAGATTAACTCCAGATTTGGCATCAGTACTGACTAAACTAATGTATATGCACAAATATAATATCATAAAGCATCCTATAGAAAATATTCATTTAAATGAAAGATTTGTGGGGGTGTACTCATATATGCTG
This sequence comes from Danio aesculapii, assembly GCF_903798145.1. NCBI lineage: Eukaryota > Metazoa > Chordata > Actinopteri > Cypriniformes > Danionidae > Danio > Danio aesculapii. Next base: position 25,766,227 of record NC_079442.1, on the reverse strand, counting down.
AGCACTGTATCTCAGCTGTTTAACAAATTATGTTTAGTAATATTTTAATGATTTTAAAATAATAAATTGTACAATAAATAATAATACTGTTCAGAAACAAATCTGAAAAAACAAGCTATTGTCAAATGTTAACTAATAGTACAGAAATATCTTACTGGAAAATTACTGGTAAACTTATTAATTAATAAAAAACAGCAAATAACACATTCATTAAAACTGAAATGTTTATCTAGCACGTTGGCAGCATGCACTGGTACCGAAATTATGGGCAAAAGACGTTGCAGTTACGTTGACAGTGAATCATGGAAATACCAAGTTACTACTAATGGAGTACTTGTCTGGGTCATTCTTAGTTTTTTTGTTACATTAGTGGGACGTACTGACAATGTTGTGATTTGGTATTGGGATGGTAATGGAATTATCAGCATACAACAATGTGGTTACGTTATCTATTTTATGTAAAATCCATAAATTTAGCATAAAATAGCAGCCATTGAATTACATAATTTTACTGTAGAGTACTGACCCTGCCTGCTTAAGCCAAACCTGACCAGCACACACCAGCTCTCTGCCAACAGCATAAGAGACACAGAGAGAGATAGACAATGGATATGCACTGTCTGAGCTTGTGTGCATCAGTATGTGTTCTGTGAATATATGAGATGGACATAATGTTTACTTTCTTCTGACTTCATAGAGGGGGCTAGTGGTCTGACATTATTTCTGAAATACTATATTTTATTATTTATTTTTATTATTATTTTATTTGATATTTTATTTTTGCTGTTAAATCCTAAACATTTCATCAAGAATAATGTTTAATGTTACTGGAACAAGCACCATTTAAACTACAAATTCCCAAAATTGACAAACTAGACATTGAATGTTTTTTTTTTACTTTTGGAGCATGTGCACATTTGCATTATTTTTGCTGAAAAGAAACTGGAGTTAGTTAGTTAGTTAGTTAGTTAGTTAGTTAGTTAGTTAGTTAGTAGTAGTTAGTTAGTTAGTAGTTAGTTAGTTAGTTAGTTAGTTAGTTAGTTAGTTAGTTAGTTAGTTAGTTAGTTAGGTTAGGCCTGAAGTATTTTGAAATAAATAAAGGATTTAATTTGTACTATCATTCATTCATTCATTCATTCATTCATTCATTCATTCATTCATTCAGTCACGAAATTACCAAAAATGACCAGTAAACTGTAAAATAAATCCATAATTTTACATAAAATCTGTAAATTTTATATAAAATAACGGCCATTAAATTGCAGAAATTTATTGTAGAATAGCAAATGTTAAATTCCAGAAATGTTCTTACATTTAAATTTCTGGGAAATTTCAATAATTTAACGTTTGTTATTTTACAGTACATTTCTGTAATTTAATGGCCATTATTTTACGTTACATTTGCAGATTTTACATAAAATTATGGATTTTTTTCACAGTGTATGTTATGTAACTGTTACATCATTTGTTAGATTGGATGAACTGACATCATTTTTCTTTAAAAAAACATTTTTTTCTGTTTGCTAAGCAATGTTTTTAAAAGCACCATTAATTCAGTATAACTAAAAACTACAGTATATTGTGAATCTTTTGATTTTTGACAACCTGTCATTAAACAGACTGATGTACAGTACATCTCACAAACCTAAAGTAAATTAGAGTACAGTTTCCTATTCATTGTAAAACAAACCCAAATAATGACTCACAGTTCAGTGAGAGAATCGGTAACACCTTTAAAAGAATCCCAGAAAGAGTCTTGACACAAATTGCAACATTTCCAAAGTTTTGATGTAGATTACAAAAGAATCAGTTCATAAGAGTCATTTGTTTGTGAAAAAGACATTACGGAGTTTGCACTTGCACAAATTATTACAAAATAAAACCTAAAGAAGAAAACTGTTTTCAACTTTCACCATTTTTTATAAATGTATCCAAATGCCTTTGCACCTCTGTAAACTCACTTCTGAGTGATCGGGATTACCTCCTTGTGAAAGTGGGTGGGAGATATGCTGTATAGATCTTTTTTCTCCTCTCGGGATTGTTTATTTCTAGATATTCTCTGTGAGTGCAGATGGAACCTGAAGCCAACCAAAGACACAAGATGTGAAGATGTTAAAGTCAATTTGGAGGACAAATCCCATAAGTTATTGCCCTTAATGCCATTGGAGACATTCAACTTTATTTCACAAGGGGTCTCAGATAAATAGAGGTTGAACCACAGTACATCCTTATTCCCAAAGCCAAGTACAAAAACCACAAGAACTGAGGAATCGAGACTCACCCGTAACGTGTACAGAATACCAAAAAGAAGATCTGACAACAAGCTAAAGGAACAAGTGGATATTTAAACACTTGAACTAGTAAGTAAACAAGACACATGTGGATACAACTGACACAGAGGGAACAAGGAACAACCAACAAAGTCCACGAGCCAGAGATCTTCAAAACAAAAAGCTCAAAACCCAAGAAGATGAAAATGACAGTTCAGAGCCAGCGATCCTCATGTCACTCTGGGGGGAATCCCTCATGGGCACGATTTATAATTCATTTAATTCAAAGAAGAGCTTTGGAAAGTTCTAGAGGTTTCTAACCTCCAACTTTTTAATGTATTTTTATAGCACTTTATAAAATAGTCTGTGTCAAAGCAGCTTTACAGATATTAAAAACATGCTCTCATAAATAAGAAACCAGTTCAGAGCATCATTGAAGAGATATTCCATACAAAAATTAAAGTCTACACATTATTTACACTTCCTCTTAAGTTTCTTTTTTTCTGTTGAAAACCAAAGAAGATATTTCGAAGAATTATGGAAGCCTTCAGGAGAAAATACCATTGACGTCAGTGTCTACTTCTTTAGAAAACATACTATTCAGCTTTCATGTGATGTACTGTAGATCACAATTTCAGAAATGTTTGACTGGTTTTGTAGTTCACGGTCACAGAGAGTATGCTATAACAAAAACAAGAAAAAAAGAAAAAAACAAGATCTCCTAGAGGATTTTTATTTATTCATTTGTTTGCACTCATATCTTGAATTTGTAATTTCTATTTTAAGTGACTTTGGGGAGTATTCACACAAGGTACAGTTGCCTTGAACTGTGCCGACGCATGATTGTCCCCCTCCCCTCTCCCCAGACGGCTGCACTCACACTGCATTTTGCCTTCGGAACCTGAGCACGCTTATGTCAGCGATGATGAGGCTGTTTGGTTTAATAGAAGAGAAGCGACCTCGCTCAGCACAGTGGACATTGATTTAGTTATATCGTTCGTATTATTTTAATCTTTTGCTATGCAGTGACACACAGTCAATATTTTCCCAAACAGATCCACAACTTTTGACTCTCATAAATTATCATAAAGTCATTATGCTGCACACTGGGTTGTATCTTTAATAAACAATGACAATTTTGTTTCAAAAGTAAGTATGATTAATAAATTCATTTGAAACCGTCCCTTAAAAGAGATGCCGGATCTTTAGTTTCGGGTTCAGGCGCGCTTTGCACTCAAACTACAAGCGAACAGTGCCAAAACCCAATCCGAACCGTGGCTTTGACACACCTTTCCAACTACCTTTAGTCAAACAAACCAGGAAACACACCTGGGCACGCTTTGAA
>NC_079442.1:25637612-25752612 GCF_903798145.1 Danio aesculapii | reverse complement strand
CTCCTGGAGAAAGACTTTTTTTTTGTTTGTTTATTTGGCTGGAATAAAAAATCATTCATTCATTCATTTTCTTTTTGACTTAGTCCCTTTATTAATCAGGGGTCGCCACAGCAGAATGAACCGCCAACTTATCCAACATATGTTTTACGCAGCGGATGCCCTTCCAGCCACAACCCAACACTGGGAGACTAAAGCCAATTAAGCTTATTCAATTCACCTATAGCGCATGTCTTTGGACTGTGGGGGGAAACAGAAAACCCAGAGAAAACCCATGCTAACACTGGAAGAGCATGCAAACTTCACACAGAAATGCCAACTGACCCAGCCGGCTATAGAACAAACCACTGTTGTCCAATGAGTAGTAAATTTAATTAGTTAAGCCATTAAATTGTATTTTTATAAAATAGTTGGTAACACTTCAGAATAATGGCCCATTAGTTAATGTTAGTTAATGTATCTACTAACATCAAATAAGCATAAATAATCTTGTAAAGCATTTATTAATCATGATTCAACATGAACTAATGCATTATTAAAATCCAAATTCATGCTTGTTAACATTAGTTAATGCACCATTAGTTAACATGAACTAACATTATTTAGTTTAAAAAATGTTAATAAATATGTAACAAATATATTACTAATTATTTGTTCATGTTAGTAAATACATTAACTAATTGACCATTATTTTTAAGTGTTACCAAATAACTGTAAGCTGCTAATAATAGTATTTTGCTAAATACTGTAACTTTTTTTAATTGTTATGTTAAAAGAATATGTGTGCATTGGTGACTTTTGCAAAACAATTATTGAACAATTTAATATGTATACATTTATTTAAAAAAAAGTGTGGTCATATTACATTTATACTTTATTACATCATTACTTTCATATTATATATATATATATATATATATATATATATATATATATATATATATATATATATATATATATATATATATATATATATACACACACACACACACAGTTGAAGTCAGAATTATTAGCCCCCCTTTGAATTTTTCTTTGTTTTTTAAATATTTCCCAAATGATGTTAAACAGAGCAAGGACATTTCACAGTATGTCTGATAATATTTTTTCTTCTGGAGAAAGTCTTATTTGTTTTATTGTGGCTAGAATAAAAGCAGTTTTTAATTTTTTAAAAGCCATTTTAAGGTCAAAATTGTTAGCCTCTTTAAGCTAATTGTTTTTTTTTTTCTACAGAACAAACCATCGTTATACAAAAACTTATTTAATTACCCTAACCTGCCTAGTTAACCTAATTAACCTAGTTAAGTCTTTAAATGTCACTTTAAGCTGTATAGAAGTGTCTTGAAAAATATCTAGTAAAATATTATTTACTGTCATCATGGCAAAGATAAAACAAATCAGTTATTAGAAATGAGTTATTAAAACTATTATGTTTAGAAATGTGTTGAAAAAACTTTTCTCCATTTAACAGAAATTGTATTCAACTGTATATATCTATTTATCGATCTAGATAGATAGATAGATAGATAGATAGATAGATAGATAGATAGATAGATAGATAGATAGATAGATAGATAGATAGATAGATAGATAGATAGATAGATAGATAGATAGATAGATAGATAGATAGATAGATAGATAGATAGATAGATAGATAGATAGATAGATAGATAGATTTTTATATCTTCTCACATACTTGTTGGTGTTTACTTTACCAATTTTTCAACAATATATAGAATTTTATAGCATTCCATAGTAAGAATCAACTTAACTGTTTTTATAGGACCTCCTTTAGGGTGAACTCCATTATGATGGACAATATAGTTAGCCATTAAAATGAGTTTGTTGATAACCGTTGTAGAAATTGAACCTGGTAATGATCTGTTTTATTTATTTATTTATTGATATTATTTTATTCGCAGGCTGGCTGTAACTGACATGTTTGCAATATTGGGTCTGCTTTATTAATTATGAATAAAGATAAAGTGGGAAAATATATTGCAGACCTGAAGGATGTAGTAAACTGTGGGATTACATATCTCTCTCTAGTAAGTTATTGCTGAAGGGAGTGTTTATGCAGATTAATTGCTGAACTTAATTCCCCTCTTGACTGACCTTGGTGAGACACAAACAGACTCTTTTAATTACACCTTATTAGCAAAAACTAAGGAAACAAAGAATGATAAAGATACAGAGTGTCTTTACACTGTTAAATAATTACTCTTAGGAAAAGAGATCGACTGTTATACACTTTTAACATGATTTACAGAAGATGCCCACTAAAATATTTATTCAGTGAAACAGTAGTTTATTTTCACTCACGTTCCTTTATTAGGGGTCAGGCATAATTAGTACAGTGATTATTTGATGAGATAAAAAACTGACTGTATTTGCGCAACTGTCAAGTATACTACTTTAGAAAAAGTGATAACCTATTCTCACAATTATGGTGCATTAAGTTGAACATACTTTTGTCAGTACACAACATTACTTATTTTTGCGAAACATAAATAAATTTCTTAAAAGCAGTCTGTATAGTGATGCTGTAATTCAGTGCAATGGATGACAGTGTGGTGTAACAGAAATGTTGTATAGCATTGATGAAAATCCTGAATGATGAAACCTAAACCTTTGTTACTGCCTATCAACCTGCAACCTTTATCAAACAGTGAGCCTGACCAGTAAATATAACTAGTATTATCCAAGAAATAAAGAAATAAATAGATAATCTAAAAATTTTGTAACTCAGATTATCATGAAAAGGGGAAATTTTCAATAGCAATATACCCAGTTTGCTGCAAGCTGCGATTTTATCATGAATGCAGATAAATGCCTACAGTATATGATTTTAAAATACTTTCTTGATCCTGTTACACAAGGTTTTAATTTTCTGTTGTGAATGTGAAAAAATGTCCTCAGTGAAGGTCATTCCTGCTGCATGGAGACTTGCCATAGTAATGCACATCAGTGTTCAGGGGAAAAAATGTGTCATTTCTAAAAACACTAAAACAAGCACGTTCAGGAGGTGACAAAACAATCTAATGATTTATTTCAATAATTATAAACAAAAAGTGTGATCAATTTACATCTTTACTTTCTCAGTAATAAATGTCCAAAAGCTGTCACTGGGGCCAGTCTTGTACTTAAAGAGGTCATATTAGTCCCTAAATGTATAAACGTGTATTTGAAAGAGTACTACTTGTGTACCTTTATTACTAAGAGGAAAGGATAGGATTTAATTAAAAAAAAACTGTAGAAAAAAAACTGTATGTCTCCATGATGTTAGATTCAATTTTGGCTTTGGTGTTAATTAATCTACTGTCCAGTAAAACCAATAAACCAGACTTGCGCTAATATCTCATGTAATAGTATTGCATTTTACTGTAAGTGTTAAAAGTTTAAAAGCAAGATGTATGTTTTCTGAGAAATCTATTCGTTTATATTCATTATATATATTCATTATATTATATTCATTCACATGCAGTATGCTGAGCATTGTCATATTTATTCACACCATTTTTGAAAATGAATATTTTAGCCATTATTCTATAGTAAATATAGACAGTCGGTGCATTAATACAAAAATGAAACTTTCTTTATATTCATTCCAAAAACAGTGTGGTCACCTAACACTTTTAGGATAACGAAAAGGATACATTTATTTAAAATCAAATGAGCTGTTTAAAAAATTACAAACTAAAACTACAAATTAGTTTAATAGAATTAAAATAAATAATAATTCATTCATAATTTGTCAGAATTAAGGCCACTGCCTATCCCTTTAAAAAATTGCATTTTTTGAAAAGTTTTGTGTTATAAGAATTGAACAAGTTATAAAAGTTCAAAGCCATAACAACCTAGAAAATAGCTATTTCTAATTTACCTTCAGTCTTAGTACACAATGTAACAACAAAAGAGTTCAAATAGGAAAATTATCTAAACTCTTTGGTCATTTTTGAGTGAGATGCTAACAGATTCAATGAACTATGCTAGGCTAATCTCTTAATCTCTGCAAACCTTGTGCCAGGTCTAGACAAAGACTAAAGAATACACAAGACATTGTCACTCATATAGTTTTGAATGGGGAAATCTGTAATAGTCAATATGTCGAATGAAGCCCCACTTACTAATACAGGAGCCAATCATCAGTTGTTATAGACTGACAATTCTCCTAGAGAGAAGCTCAGACCAGATGTGTGCTTTTATAACAGTTTTTGTGGTCAACAAACAAACTGGAATCTTGCTTAACAGACATGAGAAATATATCCAAATAAAGCTTGAAATCTGTGGTTTAAAATTAACCGACTACACTTGAAAATAAAGTTTTTTGCTTTTGTAATCTGTATGAAACGAATGTGAGGTACAGTCCGTCCTGTCAAATGCACATCACATGACAGCAGCAACTACTCAAAAGGCAATCACACACCGGATGCGCCGCGACACAGCGCACACATGACAGCTAAAAGTATCGCACACCAGACGCGCACATTGGCATGCTATTTTAAACTAAACTATTCAGATGGCGCTCTGTGGCGCGGCAGAAAAATGAACAGTGTCCTGAGTCGTGGCTGGGCGACTTGAGGCGCCGGTGTGTGTACCCTGATAGAAACCTATTTTGAGAATTCTGAAATGAGTGGCACTGAAATGAGTAGCTTAGCCTCTTTAAGCTATATATTTTTTTGATAGTCTACAGAGCAAACCATAGAATAACTTGCCTAATTACCCTAACCTGCCTAGTTAACCTAATTAACCTAGTTAAGCCTTTAAATGTCACTTTAAGCTGTATAGAAGTGTCTTGAAAAATATCTAGTAAAATATTATTTACTGTCATCATGGCAAAGATAAAATAAATCAGTTATTAGAGATGAGTTATTAAAACTATTATGTTTAGAAATGTGTTGAAAAAAAATCTTCTCTGTTAAACAGAAATTGGGGAAAAATAAACAAGGGGGCAAATAATTCAAGGGGGCCAATAATTCTGACTTCAACTGTATGTATTATTTCTCCCACCCTGAGCAAATGTGTGACTGCCATACGTGTGTGACTGTCTTAGTCGTGACGTATGGAATACTGTTTCCAGGTCCAAGCTGCTAATCATTTGAATTGAGAAAATATTCATTTATGGCCACTTTATAGTCATAACACACTTTAAAGTGAATTTTATATAAAATCATAGTGTACACAACAGTCTCTGGACTTACTGCATCACAAACACCAAAATTTTACCATTTTATAAAAAAATGTATCACTTTCTGGCCATTGGATATTAGGCATGGATATACAGTATATTGCGATCTTTATTTTCGCATGACATTGCTTTGTAAACATTTATTATTATCATTTGATACGTTTCCCCATTCAGTTTGATAAAGCACTTGGATCCGGAAGCTGCTTCACGTGACGTCACACTTAACAAGCGGATTGAGTTAGCACACTTTCGTTCTCAGAATCAGAATTGCGCACAGAACTATGCGGAACGCCCACAATAGAAAAACTAACAAACAGGGAAGCGCAGAAAAGTGGGATGATGGCATCTGCTGCTTCAGAAACATTAACAGACAAATTAATATCAAAGAAAAACAGCACATTGTAATATGGGAATATTTTGGTTTCAAAATCAGACACCGAGCAAAAACAGGTCATTTGTAAGAGCTGTCGTAGAATTGTTGTCACAGTACAAGGAACTACAACAACCAGCACCTAAAAAAGCACCACAGGTGGCTATATGAGGAGTGTCTTGCTAAAAAGTCTACTGAAAGTATTGCCAGTGACACTCAATCTAGTAGCAAACAACAGCAAAGTTCAAATTCAGAGATGTTTGCGGCTGTTACGCCGTATGAAAAAACATTGCAAAGGCACCAGGAGATAACTTGACACCACACTACCTCGCTAAAGACACGGTGCCTTTTAATACAGAGACCAAAGAGGGATTTAAAAACCTGTTTGTACCTGTATGACCCTGTTGACCATTGCTTGCCTGACTATTCTCATAATAAATCCTGCATTTGGATCCACACCTCTGTTGTCAGCAATACATAGATCCAGATTATTGAGCTGAATCCTGCCTACAAAATTAAATCACAAATCAAATTGAAATCGCAATATCTGCTTGAGAGCTGTTTCAAAGATGGCCGCCGAGTGAAATGACTTGTTTTAAAGGGACTTTGGTCTAGAGTGACAACATCAATGTTTTAACTTAAGTGTGTATAGGTGTGTGGTCGACCAATACCCCTATATTTCTACAGATATGCATCACTTTGATGTTTATGTTACTGTAATACCCCCCCCCCCCATACTACAGACATGATAGAGATTAAATTCTTGTTTTCCAGTGTCATGTCGAAAAGTCATCTTGTCATCATCAAAACTGGATGAAGATGAGATCAAGTCGGCATAATGCATTTCAAACTAATAAATAAAAAGAAAAACACCCACAAAAAGAATATCTGAAATCATAACTGACATTTTTTAACAGTGACATTAAGCAGTTGTAAAAGTAATGGCACAAAGTACCACCAAAGACATATAATCCTAATATTACTCAGGACAAGGCAGGATTTTAGCAGTTCTAACTTGCTTGTGTCAGGCAGCCATGGTGGAGTTTCTGTCTCGGCCGTTCGGAGGACAAGAGCCGTCCCACAGATCCATCAATCAGTGGCTGGAGTGGCCATCCATTGGACCTGCAGCTCCACAAGTCTCCTTGACAGAGAGCAGCTGTTCCCTCCAGCCCTATTATGACACCATCAGTGAAACGCAGCCCAATGCTGTGACATAAAAATAATGAGGCAGGGATGAGCAGGACAAACATCCGTCTGAGGACACACTTTTTACCCTTCACTTTATTACAATATCACCAGCAATGTGTTACGGATGTCCATCATTAGGACAGAGTTTGTTTGACCTGTAGGACTTCATGCCTTTCCTGAGTTTGCATCAAAGTTGATCCTGCCACATTCCTGTCTTGTTTTATTTGATAATTCTACTTTATTTATTTATTTTATTTGATATTTTTTATTTTTTGCAATGGAATGCAACAAATGTGCAACCGGTGAAGAAAACACACAATGCAATATCTGCTGTTCTTCAATGTTCTTTAGGTTAGCAGTCAATGGTTGCTGCTTTCTGATATTTAATTAAGAAGCTTTGTGCTGGCTGGAATATTAAATAACGTTATTGATAGTTAATATGGGCTACAGGTCTGTTATTTGTTCTCTTTAGTGGGTTTTTGTGGAAATCCTGCTGTTTCTTTAAAGTTAGCCTTGTGAAGATTAATGATCCACTGAAACACCTGTGAGGCTGTTTGGGTTGTTTGGGATTATAAATGTTATAGCCGCATTAAAGGAGTAAATAGAGTGTGTGCAGGGGAAGGTCCTGCTAATGTGTTTGGACATCAGAATTATGTTGACAATAAATGTGCATTAAATTGATTTTGTAGTAAGGAAGCAGTCCCACAAAACATTTGCATATGACGTAATCCAGCAGGCACCCAGATAACAAAAGAATGATACCCAGGACATATTCGTTAGGGGGGTTCTTCGATATCATGGGGTATATCTTGACTCTTTTGACAGGATGTAGCAGGGATGTTCGTCGAACATTTGGAGGACATTAGCGAAACATCTACAGACCATGGACATTTGGGACCCTCTTGAAACCCCCCTCTTTCAGTTCAAGTTTACCTCAGATTTTTTTTTTTAAAAATCCATCATATCGATTCGATGTGTATTTTCCATGTGGAAATTCAGTATTTAAATTCAATATATGTCAATATTAGATGTATGATCTTCAGCTTTACATGCTAATTTTAGCTTCAAAAGTTCCATAACGAAAAAGCAGCAACACATGATGGATGACACATTTCAAAAGGGAAGTTTTTCTTATAACCCAAACATAACAAAAAACACAGTGGTTATGGCAGATAATGTCTACAGATCTAATACAAAGCATACTTTATTGATAGACAAAAGAGAAAACTCAAGGCCAAGTCTGAGGAAATCACTGCCAACACCAGTAGAAAAAGGCAAGACAGAAAGCTTTAACAGCTTTAGCCGAAAGGGATAACCGCTAATGCTAACACTAATGCTCCACCCGTATGTGGGGAAAGAGACAGAGGTCATTTTTTTAATGGATTTCAAAGGAGGGGAGGCATCATTTTGCTTTGTAGGAAATAGTTCATAATTTAATAAATTGACAGCCTGTTTGTATAGACTACATGTTTTATGTTAAACTACACAATCATGGAGAACCTTATCTATGTTATATGTATATATTTTGACTATGACAGCGAGGATTCATTCATGGCAATACTATACAATAGTGTATGTGATGTACTAAATATGGTTATATTGCGTTTTGTCAAAAATATGTTTGTTCATAGCTATAAAATATAAAAATATAAAATATTCTGTTCATAGATAATACAACCTGTATAAAATGTTCATAGTCCATCCATCTGTAAATATTACCATAATATTTCTATAATTGCACTTTATAACTTATACTTGTATCCTGCACTTGCTGCTATTGCACTGCTGGTTAGACCGAAACTGCATTTCGTTGCCTTGTACTTGTACATGTGTAATGACAATAAAGTTGAATCTAATCTAATCTAATCTAATATCTTCCAACAACAGAACATGTGTATGTTTTTCTTAGGGCTTTTCTTGGCTGAAACTGTAAATCTCAAGCTGCAACAATGAGTAAACAGAAATGGTGACTACTGCAGTGTATATATGCTTAAAGGAACACCACCTTTTATCATTTTTAAAACCATTTCAACTCCAGGTCTGACCAGAGCACTTTAGCTTATTAGCTTAGCATAAATCATTGAATCAGATTAGACTATTAGCATCTCAGTCAAAAATGCCCAAAGAGTTTCAATAATTTCTCATTCAGACATAATAATCAAGGAACTTTACTGCTGTACCATGGCTGTAAAATCATAGCCAAATCTATACTAAGCTAAGCTAAAAGTGCTCCAGCCTGGTCCAGAGATCAGCTAAATGGATTAAAATGGCAAAACTCAACTGTTTAACTCTAGGGCAGTTGTAAAATGAGCTTATTTTTATTTTTTTAAAGAATGCTCCCTATGAGATTTTCATATGCTATTATACACTCACTGGCCATTTATTAGGTACACCTTACTAGGACTGCGTTGGATCCCTTTTTGCCTTCAGAACTGCCTTAATCCTTCGTGGCATAGCTTCAACAAGGTACTGGAAACATTCCTCAGAGATTTTGGTGCATATTGACATGATAGCATCACACAGTTGCTGCAGATTTGTCAGCTGCACATCGATGGTATGAATATCCCATTCCACCACAACCCAAAGGTACTCTATTGGATTGAGTTCTGGTGACTGTGGAGGCCATTTAAGTACAGTGAACTCATTGTCATGTTTAAGAAACCAGTCTGAGATGATTTGTGCTTTATGACATGCATTATCCTGCTGGAAGTAGCCATCAGAAGATAGGTACACTGTGGTCATGGTCAGCAATAATCAGGTAGGCTGTGGGTTGACACAATGCTCAACTGTTATTAATGGGCCCAAAGTGTGCCAAGAAAATATCTCCCACACCTTTACACCACCACCACCAGCCTGAACCACTGATGCAAAGCAGGATGTCTCCAAGCTTTCATGTTGTTAACGCCAAATTCTGACCCTACCATCAGACCAGGCAACATTTTTCCAATCTTCTACTGTCCAATTTGGGTAAGCCTGTGCAAATTGTAGCCTCAGTTTCCTGTTCTTAGCTGACAGGAGTGGCACCTGGTGTTGTCTTTTGCTGCTGTAGCCCAACCAGCTCAAGATTGGACGCTATTGGATGATAAGCAAAATAATCTTGTTTTTCCTTTTGACATAAGATTATTTTGCTTACCCCATTGGCAGGTTATTTTGCTTGTTTTAAGGAAAAACTCACTTAATATTGGCAAATTATTTCTGAAACAAGACAATATGTTTTGCTTGCCTAGAAAATGCTTCTTGATTTAGGAATTTTTATGTATTTGGACATATTTATCAAAGTAAGAAAAGGATTTTTTGCAGTGTGGCACCAATAACAATGTCACCTTCAAAGTCACTTTAATCACCTTTCTTCTCCATTCTGATCCTTGTTTTAAACTGCAGCAGATCGCCTTGACTGTGTCTACATGCCTAAATTTATTGAGTTGCTGCCATGTAATTGGCTGATTAGAAATTTATGTTAACAAGCAGTTGGACAGGTGTACCTAATAAAGTGGCCGGTGAGTGTATATACTATTTAAGGGTAATTTGCTTTTTAAACTTATAGTTAATTAAATTTAGTTTAAACTGTTTTTCTGATCAAATAAATGCAGACTTCCCTACAACAACAACAAAAAATCTTACCCCATCACAGTTTTGAAGACAAGTCATCAGAGTCAAACTCCAGCAGTCCTGATGCTTCAGACAAAGTAAAGATATTTTCATTGAGCGCATGTCAGCTGTAGAGAGCATGCCTCACCTCTGTGTGCCCTGACAGACACATGCACACACACACACACACACACACACACACACACACACACACACACTTCGCTCTTCTCTAGAGAGTACGTATCTAGGTCACTCCATCCCATATGCGAGCACATCCTGAACTCTGTCAGGTAGCACATCTCTCTCTCAAAGCTGAAACAAAAGTCAAATCTAATCAGTCCAGCCACAATTCAGTCAACTCCAATGACACAATTTATCCACTGTATTGTTTAGACAGCAAATCCTACTGGGAACACATTTTTAACAACAGATAAACACACTTGACACAAACTAAACATCCATTTCACACCAAAAAAAAAAGTCAGTGTGACAGATTGGGTTTGATTTATGGATGCGAGCAGCGTCTGACTGAAAATGTTCAAATGATAGATTTTGTTAAAACAACGAGAGCCCCCAAGTGAGTATGAGAGGCTTTGGGATCCATTTATCAACATTTATCATAGTGGTGCTGCATTAATTTAGCTGAAAATATAGGAGAGGATTGGTTCAATTACAGAGTAAATGCTTTTCTGCAATCAGCAAATAAACAATGTTTTTAACTAAAAATGTGAACACGCCAATCTAACATCTACTGTTTTTGCTCTGTTGAATATCCACAGGTATCTGAATAGCTATTTCAGATGCTCCAGTATGTTTTAAAGATATATATTGATTACATTTTATTCTGTAGGTTCACTTTTTATAACCTTTTATAACCTATAATCTGTCTAACATAATCTATAGCATTATTACAGTATATAACGTTAATAAAAAAGTACTCATTTTCGCTCACTGATGGCCGAAATGAGAACAATATTTCAGTTAAATGTATTTAAATCTTTTATGAAATCATATACACTCCCCGGCCACTTTAATAGGTACACCTTTCCAACTGCTCGTTAACGCAAGTTTCTAATCAGTCAATCACGTGGCAGCAACTCATTGCATTTAGGCATGTAGACATGGTCAAGATGATCTGCTGCAGTTCAAACTGAGCATTAGAATGGGGACAGAAAGGTAATTAAAGTGACTTTGAACGTGGCATGGTTGCTGATGCCAGACAGGCTGGTCTCAGTATTTCAGAACCTGCCGATCTACTGGGATTTTTACGCACAACAATCTCTAGGAGAATGGTCTGAAAAAGAGAAAATATCCAGTGCGTGGCAGTTTTGTGGGCACAAATGCCTTGTTGCTGCCAGAGGTCAGAGGAGAATGGCCAGACTGGTTTAAGCTGATAGAAAGGCAACAGTAACTCAATTAATCACTCGTTACAACCGAGGTATGCAGAAGAACATCTCTGAAAGCACAACACGTCAACCTTGAGGCGGATAGGCTAAAGCAGCAAAAGACGACATCGGTTACCCCTCTTGTCAGCTAAGAACAGCAAACTGAAGCTACAGGCTCACCAGAAGGGTCAGTATTTGGCATTAACAACATGAAAGCATGGATCCATTCTGCCTTGTATAAACAGTTCAGGCTGGTGGTGGTGGTGTAAGCAATATTTTCTTGCCACACTTTAGACCCATTAGTACCAATTGAGCATCGTGTCAATGCCACAGTCTACCTGAGTATTGTTGCTGACCATGTCCATACCTTTATAACCCCAGCGTACCCATCTACTGATTGCTACTTCCAGCAGGATAACGCAGTATGTCATAAAGCGTGAATCATCTCAGATTGCTTTCTTGAACATGAAAATGTTCAATGTAATCGAATGGCCTCCACAGTCCCCAAAACTCAATCCAATAAAGCACCTTTGGAATGTGTTGGAACAGTTATGCTATCATGTCAATATAGACCAAAACCTCTGAGGAATATTTCCAGTACCTTGTTGAATCAATGCCACGAAAGATAAAGGCAATTCTGAAGGCAAAAGATGGTCCAACCAGGTACTAGTAAGTTGTACCTATTAAAGTGGCCGGTGAGTGTTTTTTTTTTTTTTTTTTTTTTGTACAAAATAACAACATGTTAAAATTATGATTATATTATGTATAAAACAAATAAAAAGTTTAAATTCATAATACTATTTCATAACATAAAATGCATTTAAATAAGAAAAAGTATATTAAAATGCAAATACAAAAACAGTCCATTAAAAAGAAATTTATTAAGATATAAAACACTTTTTAAAATGTAATAATATTGCACATCGTTACCGTTTTCTGTTCACCATATTTCTGATCAAATATACATTTTATAATCTATTTATTAAGTTTCACTTTTTAATCATAAAGTTTATCCATTAGTGTACAAACTAAAAAATATCCAGCACTCTTTTTCACATTTCTGAAGGTCACACAGAACAAATGTGTGTCTTGAATTGCTTGATGTTGGTGGTCATTATTGCATTGAGGAAGGGGAATGCTTTGAATGCCAAAAAGAAAATTACTGCAGTTTGACACATTGCCGCATATCCAAAGTTATCAAATACCACCTGGATCATTCAGACGGCCGTTAGAATAATAATGAGACCAAACGAACTCATCACCACTGTAATGCATCATGCTGGGAGAAGATGCTTTGAGGATGTCTGCCTCTATCAGTCAATGATGGGGAGTTAATTCTGTGCAGAGAAAGCAGTCCATCCATTTTCTCAGACTTTATCCTGATTGAAAACTAAAACATTAACCCTGTAAGGTGTCGTGTTGGATACAGCAGAGACAACAATGGAAAACGCAGCAGTCTGATGAGATTGTATGATATTATTTGAATATGGAGTTCACTGTAAAAAATACTGGGTTCCACACAATTGATTTACGTTGGGGCAACATCAAATAATTAAGTTAACATATTAGTTTTTTCAAATTTAGGTTGATTGAACATAAAACAATTAAGTTTTACCCCAAAAAAACTGTGTGTTGTTTCAGCTCGTTTTAAATAAGTAGTGTGAATAAAAAGCAAACATTTTTTCAACAATTTTTTGAGTGTTCAGACACAAGACAGAAAAACAAAACATTTTAAGATTTGAGCAAATTTAAGCAAAAAAAAAGACATTTGTTGCAGTTTCTGATATTTCTATGCAGCATTTTTTAAAGATGATTTGAGTGTTTTATAAGAAAATACTTTGAGGGCTCTATTTTAACAATCTAGGCGCAAAGTCTAAAGCGCATGGCGAAAAAGCATTAAGGGTGTGTCCAAATCCATGTTGCTATTTTAAGAATGGAAAAATACGCCCTGCGCATTGTCTGAGTTATGGATGTGTTTTGAGCATAACGTGCGTTAAACCAATCAGTCTCATCTCTCAATCCCTTTAAGAGTCAGTTGCATCACACCATGGGGCATTTGCTATTTACATAGCAGACTTAGTGACTTGATCAGTGAGTTGTTTACTGGAGACCCACTCTGAATGAATCATTTGAATCAGTAAGTTGTTTACCGGAGACTCACTCTGAATGGATCATTTGTATCAGGCAGTTGTTTACCGGAGACTCACTCTGAATGGATCATTTGAATCAGTGAGTTGTTTGACTCACTCTCAATGGATCATTTAAATCAGTGAGTTGGACTTTACATGAGACTCATTCTGAATAGATCGTTTAAATCAGTGAGTTGGAGTTTACAAGAGACTCACTCTGAACGGATCATTTGAATCAGTTAGATGTTTACCGAAGACTCACTATGAATAGATCATTTGATTCAGTGAGTTGTTTACTGAAGACTCACTCTGAATGGATCATTTGAATCAGTGAGTTGTTTACCAGAGACTCACTCTGAATGGATCATTTGTATCAGTGAGTTGTTTACCGGAGACTTACTCTGAATGGATCATTTGAATCAGTGAGTTGTTTACCGGAGACTTACTCTGAATGGATCATTTGAATCAGTGAGTTGTTTACCAGAGACTTACTCTGAATGGATCATTTGAATCAGTGAGTTGTTTATAGGAAACTCACTTTGAATGGATCATCTGAATCAGTGAGTTGTTTGACTCACTCTCAATGGATGATTTGAATCAGTGAGTTGGAGTTTACAAGAGACTCACTCTGAATGGATCGTTTAAATCAGTGAGTTGGAGTTTACAAGAGACTCACTCTGAACGGATCATTTGAATCAGTGAGTTGTTTACTAGAGACTTACTCTAGTAAACAACTCACTGAATCAAATGATCTTTTCATAGTGAGTTGTTTACTAGAGACTTACTCTGAATGGATCATTTGAATAAGTGAGTTGTTTACCAGAGAATTACTCTGAATGGATCATTTGAATCAGTGAGCTGTTTACCAAAGACTCCCTCTCAATGGATCATTTGAATCAGTGAGTTGTTTACCAAATACTCACTCTGAATAAAATGTTTAAATCATTGAGTACTTTTCAATATATTTCAAACTGATCAAATCATTGTATAGCATTTAAAATATATATGTTTAAATATTGCTGACAAAAGACTAAATCCTAATAGTTTTGAAGGATAGTGATATAAGTCAACAGATGATTCTGGTTGTAAATATGCCTTATTTCTATATCTAAACTATTATTAAACTAAATGACGTCTTTTTTTTCAGTGCACACTTTTTGGAAGAGGTGACTTTTGCTGTTCGCACATAGAAAAAGTTGGGAAAGTTCATTCCACCCTCGGGGTGTGAGGACAGCAAAGTGCTTAGTCTTGTTGGCAGAGCTTTACAGGGTGAAAATGTGATGAAGCCCATGGAGGTGGTCGGTCAATCGGGTGCGTCATGGTTCTCTGTGTCATGTGGAGGAGCTCTCTGTATTGAAAGTGGAGAGGAGCTGCATGCTGCGTCATTATGATGAAGCTTCATATGCTCTCAGTGAGCTTTACAGGGAAACATTCAAATGAAGATTGCATGCAGTTTTGTCATTGATTGTAAACCAGCCTCCATTGGCAGAGCCAGAGGACTGTAATTGAGTATTAAACATTCACTGACACAAGAAGCAGACCATAAAACATGCTGCAAAGAGCAGGCGACCCTGGAGAGCCTTTACAGCATGTTTAAACGTCCATTAATTCATATGTCATCCCTGACCTGCTGCTGTTAATGATCATGACTCACTCATGATGATTTATTTATGGCCATCCCAATAATAATTATTTATTTTTTAAATCTGCTCTAACAACACACGCACACGCCAGGCAGAAAGGACAGCTTTACGGAAACACATTCATCCCCAATGCATACCTTTGGGATATTTCGATTTTCAGCACGTCACGTCCACATAAGGATATTTTGGCCCATTTTGCAGCATTTCTTCAGGTCAGTGATATATTTGGACTGTTTTGCATGAACTACTTGCTTCAGGTCTTGCAGCAAGGATTCAGTCGGGTTAAGGGTAAAATCTTTGGCTTTTTTTTCCACTTGGCTTGGTTGCTCATTAAATCTAATAAGACCAGTGTATAGCATTTGATATGCAAAAGGCGTTACATTATAACTGTGTAAACAAATTGTTGTACAGAATCTACTTCATGCCTTTTGATTCATAATTTAGCAGTTTTGTTTATTATGGCAAGTAAAATGCCTTCAAGTATAAGTATAAAACACTGGTAAAAACAATTTACAATAAGGTCTAATGATTGATTGTTATTAATAATATTCCTTCAATTATAATAATAAAAAATCATCATTATTATTATTATTATTATTAATATTATTATTCATTCATTCTTTCATTCATTTTACTTTTCAGCTTAGTCCATTTTTTAATTAGGGGTCACCACAGCGGAATGAACCGCCAACTTATCCAGCATATGTTTTACGCAGTGGATGCCCTTCCAGCTGCAACTTATCACTTGGTTACACTATACACTCTCATTCACACTCATACACTACGGCCAAGTTAATTTTTCACGATTTATTTTGTTATTTTTTGCAATATTTTTTTTTGTTCTGTGGTGATAATTCCCAGAAATTGTAAAAATATATATATTACTTACCATATTAGGTAGCCTACTATGTTACTGTAGGTGTGCAATCTGACACAATGACAATGACACAAATAATAAAAATAAAGCTTCTTTATTTTGGTCTCTTGTCAAGACAAGATCTAAAACAGATCTAAAACGGTAGGGATTAAGCCCAAGGAAGGTTGAATAACCTATTTTTTCCATGATCTTACTAGGGAAAGAGTTCAATGAAATATATTTTTTAAAATTTGACGCAGATTATAATATCAGCCATACATGTAAAGCACAAATAATGTCCTTTAATTCGGTCACGTTAAGTGGCCGTCATCCTTGAACCGATCTCCATCATTGTAAGCTGCTTGCTTTTCTGTTTGTTAGATGTTTCCAGTGGAAAGACTACTGAAAAATCATACTCAAGTAAAAGTACTATTACTTGCCTAAAAAATTCAGTGCGAGTAAAAGTATCTATTGTAAATATTACTCTAAGTACAAGTAAAAAGTAGACCTTTCAAAATTACTCAAGAGTAGTGAGTATTGAGTATTACGTTGTAAAAAGCTGATGCATTTACATGTAATTGGTGCATGTGTGTGTAAACGTAACATTTTGTAGTGCATTTAGTTATTGCCCAGCAGGCACACAATGTCATAAGACTTTAATATTAGCTTCGATTTAGTTTGTGATGTCGGATGACCAAAATTTAATGTCTAGCCAGTGTCTAACAATTTAGGTTATGTTAGATAGTGACCAAAGTCCAACGTTGAGCCAACATCTTAAACCAACGTCATACTGACCTCAAATACTGACACTTATTCGTCAGGTATGGCAACCAAAATCCAACATCTGATAGACATCATAGTGGTAACATCCACACAACGTCAAGCTGTAACATCACTAGACGTTGATACTTGATACTTGATACTTTTAGGTTGAAGGTTGGACATTGATGTCGGCCTGACGTTGGGTTCTGATGTCAACGCGATTTTTATTTCCAAACAAAATGCAACATCCCACGATGTTGGGGTACAACATCAATCTGACACCATGTTGAAGTCTTGTGCCTGCTGGGAGTTTAAGGCCATTTCGATCATCATACAGTAAACATCCATCATCTTCTCATCAGTGACATGCATCTAAACCAGGGCTGCATCCGAAACCACCTATTACTCAGTAGGTACTGCATTTGAATTTAAACGTACTACTCGACTGAAAAGAACGTTCTATATACAGTAGTATGAATGTGAGTAGTATGAATGGAATTCGGACATACTACATCCGCCATTTTGTCACGGTCACGTGACCTACCAACGTGAGTTGGTCGTTTCGCTCCCATTGAATTCTCCATGAATTCTCTCACAGGGCACCATGGGATAGCGTATAATATGACTCAGCGAGGCACCATATGATGCGCACTTCAGAATCTTGCCGGAAGTAGTAGGTCCTCCGGGTACTTCTCGCATACTGTTTTTCGAATTATATGAATTCGGACATACTACTCAGCTCGCATACTGATTTTAGCATACTATATTGTATGGAAGTTTGTGACTTCGGACGCAGCCCAAGGGTGCCCAAACTCAGTACTGAAGGGCCAGTGTCCTGCAAAGTTTAGCTCCAAACCCAATCAGACACACCTGGGCTAGCTAATCAATCACTTATAGGCTTTCTAGAAACATTCTTGCAGGTGTGTTGAGGCAAGTTGGAGCTAAAATCTGCAGGACACTGACCCTCCAGGACTGAGTTTGGACACCCCTGATCTAAACAGTCTTTGAGTCAATGCGTGTAAAGAATTTGAACATCTTCTTGGACACTTTTAATGCTTCCAAACAGTTTGCTGCAATTATAAATCGCCCATGTCTTGAGGTAGTTCATTATGATGCAATTTACCTTCTATGTGCGATTTGATTGCACAGGAATCACAAGACTACTCAGCCAATCCTCATGGGCAACAAAAAAAAAAGTAGTGACTGCAGGTTGAAGGAAAGTAGTTGAGTAAAAGTACAGATACTACACTAAAAATGTACTTGAGGGAAAGTAAAAGTAATAGTAAATTACAATTCCTGAGAAAAACTACTCAATTACAGTAATTTAAGTATTTGTAATTTGTTACTTTACAACACTGGATGTTTCTCACTTTCTTTTGTAGTCTGAAGCGCAGCAAACAAACAAAACGCCCCATTTGTGCCACAGGATGTCTATTCGCATCTTTGCAGTGACTTCACATGTAAATCACTCGCACTTCATCGGCGTCTGCTTACTGCACAGGCTGCTAAACAACTCACCTCCACTTCCATGTATTGTAATGATTGTTAAGACGGCACAGGTGAGACGTCATTTTCCAAGAGACACTCAAATACATCACGTGCACTGCGTATGCAACCTCTATAAGTCCTCTAAAACAATTCATCGGAAACTGAAATAAATATAATTTGATTATATGGTTTGTAATTGGATGTTTTATGAGATTATTAAATTTTTTTGTGATTATTTTGCATTTAATTAATAATTTTTCTTTAGGTAATTCCACTATTGTTATTCTCCATTCTTATTATTATTTCTTTATTTAAAATTGATAATTATTATTCTTCCTTCTGGACAAAACTTCGGCATGTAACAAGTCCCACAGTTTTCCCCCCAGACCCTTGAAAGTGGTGTCAAATTGTCCGGTATTATTGAGAATGGTGTGCTATGACTTTTATAAGGGGGCCAAAAATCCCATTGACATAACATGGGGACAAACTTTGACACATCATAACGCCAAGAGTGAATTACATAGAAATACGGGATTCACAACATCTAAAAACGGTTGCATACCCTGCAAGGGGGTATAAGTTGTACCCCTGAAGTGCTGGGACATCCCAAAGTGGTTTCATTGACGTAATATGGCTCACTGAAATACATTGATCCCACTGACTCCCATTATAAATGTCACACATGAATAACATTACATAGGAGTGTCATACAAACATGGGGGTAGGCTTTTTTGACTCAGGCAACCAATCAGCTTCTCAATATGATAATGAAGCTCTCAAGCCACGCCCCCAAACTATTTAAACCCCCTTAGTAATTGAACCCATTGCCTCCCATCATAAATGTCACACATCAATAACATTACGTAGCAATGTCATACAGACATGTAGGTTGGCTCATTTGACTCAGGAAACCAATAAACATCTCAATATGATAATGAAATTATTAAGTCATGCCCCCAAACTGATTCTATCCGCTTGTTAAGTGGTGACGTGTTGGTGACGTATGTAATACTGTTTCCGGGTCGAAGCCGCCACTCATTTGAATTGACAAAACATTGGTTTATGATCACTTTTTAGTAATATCACACATTGAAGTGAAGTTTATATAAAATCATAGTGTACACAACAATCTCTGGGCTTGCTGCATCACAAATACCAACATTTTAACAATTTATAAATAAAATAATCACTTTCTGCCCATCGGATATCAGGCATAGACATATATATTGCGATCGTGATTTTCGAAAGTATTACATCGCTTTGTAAATGTTTATTATTACCATTTCATGAGCCTTCCCATACAGTTTGATATAGCGCTTAGACCCGGAAGCTGCTTTGCGTGACGTCACACTTAACAAGCGGATAGACTTCTATTATAATAGGCCTAGATTCATATCTTTGCTCAGCAGTGTTACAGATACATGGGGGTGGGCTCATTTCGCTCAGGTAACCAACCTCACTCAAGTTCACTTTGTAACCACACCCATAGCAGCAAAACAGAGTATCCTAGCCTAACCATAACCAGAGTATCCTAACCATTTATCAACAGCTATATCTCAGCATCAGAACACCGTAGAGACGTGGGGATTGGCTCATTTGACTCATGCTAGCAAACGGAACTTCCTATATGCTACACATGATAAAAGTGATAAGCTACATGCTAATATTGATTAGCCAAGTCCTTTAACTTGCTAGAAATGCTTACCAAGTAAAAAGATTTGATCAAACAAGTATGTGAGGCTTGCCTAGTAACAACCCTGTGAACCCTAGCAACTGACTAGCAACCACCCTAATTACCCTAGCAACCACCTAGCAATGGACTAGCAATGGCCTAGTAATGCCTCAGCAAGTGCCTAGTAACTGCATAGAAAAACCTTAGCAACCACTCCGAATACCATAGCAACCACCTAGCAACACTATAGCAAACACCTAACAACCACTTAGAACACCTTAGCAACTGCCTAGAAACACCTTAGTAACCACCTAGCAATGCCTTAGTAACCACCTAGCAACCACTTAGAACACCTTAGCAACTACCTAGCAATGCCTTAGCAACCATCAGCAACCACTTAGAACACCTTAACAACCATCTAGCAACACATTAGCAACCATTTAGAACACTCTAGCAATCACCTAGCAACACCTTAGCAAGTGCCAAGCAACCACTTAGAACACCCTAGCAACCACCTAGCAACGCCTTAGCAACCACTCAGAACACCATAGCAACCACCTAGCAACATCTTAGCAACCACCTACCAACTACTTTGAACACCCAAGCAACTGCCTAGAAACACCTTAGCAATTGCCTAGCAACCACTCAGAACACCCCAGCAACCACCTAGCAACACCTTAGCAACAACCTAGCAACCACTCAGAACACCATAGCAACCACCTAGCAACACCTTAGCAACCACTCAGAACATCGTAGCAATCGCCTAGCAACACTTTAGCAACCACCTAGCAACCACTCAGAACACCCTAGCACCGCCTTAGAAACTGCCTAGCAACCCCTCAAAACACCCTAGCAACCAATTAAAATGCCCCAGCGATTTGCCACTGCAAAACCCACTCAAATTTCCTTTGGGAAATGTACAATTCTAGCTATTATTTTAACTTTGTTTTAAGAAGTGCAGCTCCTAAACTTTATCCTGCAATGATGTTTTGGCTTTATTTGTGCCATTACCTGATTTGCATAATTCCTTGAATGAATTAAGGGCTAAAACAACACAGACAGCACATGCAAATAAACATTAGCAGATCCGCCCTAAGTGCCTGCTTTGTTGTCATGGATACAACATAAAGCGGTAACTTAAGTTACATGTGGTATGACTGCACTGCACTCCTGAATACACTTTCGTGGTCAGCGGTGAGCACTTCTCAGTAGTTTACATGCTAATGTTTCAGCAGAGGAAGTCAGTGCTGCCGGCAGCGCTGCACTTGTTTATGGAGCTTTGAGGCTCATGATGTCGAGGTAATGTCGGGTCAGCTTATTGCCAGTGTGACAGTACAAAATTTTCCATTTCGCATGACAGGAGTGATATGTGTTTACAGAGGGCCAGTTCTGCCTCCGCTCTCTCCCCTTATATAGAGTAAGACGGCCGGCAAAAAGTCCTCCTCATCATACAGCTGGAGAGGTTAACACACCGTATATGTGTATACATGTCCGTGTGTGGTCTGATACAGTGGTGTAGTGAAGTTTGGAGTAGTGGGTATACTCATAAATTATTGTAAAGCAAAGATGAATAATGTGTTATAACATGGCATATACTGTCAGACTAGTCTTGCAGATTTATTTCCCACTTGATTTGGAATTGAACATGATGCATTTGTACACTGGGGTACTCAGCTTTTCTGCACATATAGATACATAAACATACTTAATTCAGATTATACATATATACAGTGACTGTACACTGGAGTCACTGTTCAGTACCGGTACAGCACAGTAGGATTAAGCAATAAATCTCCAGTACTTTTGTTTCTTTTCTTTTTTTAAACAGGCAGAAGTGTTTTGTCACAATCAGTTACAGAACTGAAGAGCTTCTTGTGATGCAAAAGTACAAAATTAACCCAATAATGAAAAATGATCGACGATTAAGCTAAGCCCTCTTCAGGTACAAATACACATTCTTTGAGATTGATTTCTCAATTCTTACTCTGATGACTAATATGGACCGATCACAGACCCACCAAGCTGTGAGACAGCACACAGCACGTAGTATTTAGCCATTCATGAAGGCTTGTATAGTATACATTGCATCTGGAAAGCTTAACTTGTTCCACATTAATTTATGTTACAGCCTTATTCCAAAATGGTTCAAATTAATTTATTTCCTCCAAATTCCACACACAATACCCCATAATGACAATGAGAAAAAAATATATTTTGAAATTGTTGCAAATTTATTAAAAACAGAAAACCTGAACACTCACATGTACATAAGTATTCACAGCCTTTGCCGTGAAGTATGGAGAGAGATTAGACTTAATAATAATTCACGCAAAAGACACGATGTACACATGCGTAGCCAAATTCACGTACGTAAAATATTTATTTATACTTACAAAAACAATTCACATGCACAAAATAAAAATACATTTTCATAAAATACGTTTCACAAATGCAAAACACCATTTGCAAATATATAAGAGTGTACAAGAAGTTTTGAATGTTTAAAATTCACGAGTTCATCCTGAATGAGAATGTGCAAATCCTCTCTCACGTACGACTCACCCTGAATACGAGTGTGTGCATTTTGAGACTTTCCTGCCAGAAACAGGCAACTCGTACCTCTCAGCCAATCAGATGAGAGCTGTACTCGATGTCAACCACTCTGCGCTCCTTTTGCGCAGTCTGTTCCTCTAACCAACATGGCGGATACTCCTGTAAGTCAATACTGTTTCCTACTAGTTTGTGTATACGCTTTTTATAGTAGAATCTGGGTGTATTTTCAGTAACTCAATAGAAAAGTGCTTGTGTTAGAGCGCATCCCGCTCTTCACCTGCCATGCTAAATAGAGGAGTATTCTTCTTCTTAGAGGATCATCTCCATTAATTCAGTCAGACTGCGCAAATGGTGCGCACAGTGAAGCGCTTCGGTCATTCCTGGGAGTTCTCAGGGAGTTGTGATTGGTTGAACAGTAAGCTCGCATCTTATTGGCTACAGGGCACGAGTGACTCACGTGGGAGGTGTGTGCTGACAGGAAAGTCTCAAAAATGCACACACTCGTATTCAGGGTGAGTCGTACGTGAGAGAGGATTAGCAAATTCTCATTCAGGATGAACTCGTGAATTTTAAACATTCAAAACTTTTTGTACACTCTTATATATTTGCAAATGGTGTTTTGCATTTGTGAAACGTATTTTATGAAAATGTATTTTTATTTTGTGCATGTGAATTGTTTTTGTAAGTATAAATAAATATTTTACGTACGTGAATTTGGCTACGCATGTGTACATCGTGTCTTTTGCGTGAATTATTATTGAGTCTAATCTCTCTCCATAGTGAAGCTCTAAAATGAGCTCAGGTACATTCTGTTTCCACAGATCATTCTTGAGATGTTTCAGCAGCTTCATTGGAGTTTACCTGTGGTAAATTCAGCTGATTGCACATGATTTGAAATTGAAACATGATTTTGAGCATACACCTGTCTATATAAGCTCCCAGGGTTGACAGTGCATGTCAAAGCACAAACCAAGCATGAAGACACTCCCTGAATGAGTCACTGAAGGACTCTCAGACCATAAGAACCAAAATTATTTGGTCTGATGAGACTAATCTTTGGAGTGAATGCCAGGCATTATGTTTGGAGGAAATCAGCCACTGCTCATCACCAGGCTAATGCCATTCCTACAGTGAAGCACAGTGATGGCAGCATCATGCTGTGGGGATGTTTTTCAGCAGCAGGAACTGGAAGACTAGTCAGGATAGAGGGAAAGATGAATGCAGCAATGTACAGAGACATCCCGAATGAAAACCTGCTTCAGAGTGCTCTTGACCTCAGACTGGGAGACGATTCATCTTCCAGCAGGACAATGACCCAAAGCACACCGCCAAAATATCAATGGAGTGGCTTAAACTCAGTGAATGAGTATGTATGTATGTGAAATGTATATATATATATATATATATATATATATATATATATATATATATATATATATATATATATATATATATATACAGTTGAAGTCAGAATTATTAGCCCCCTTTGAATTTATTTCTTTTTTAAATATTTCCCAAATGATGTTTAACAAAACGAGGAAATTTTCACAGTATGTCTGATAATATTTTTTCATCTGGACAAAGTCTTATTTGTTTTATTTTGGCTGGACTAAAAGCAGTTATTAATTTTTTAAGCACCATTATAAGGACAAAATTATTAGCCCATTTAAGCTATTTTTTTTCGATAGTCTACAGAACAAACCACCATTATACAATAACTTGCCTAATTACCCTAACCTGCCTAGTTAACCTAATTAACCTAGTTAAGCCTTTAAATGTCACTTTAAGCTGAATACTAGTGTTTAGAAAAATATCTAGTAAAATAATATTTACTGTCATCATGGCATAGATAAAATAAATCAGTTATTAGAAATGAGATATTAAAACTATTATGGTTAGAAATGTGTTGAAAAAAAATCTTCTCTCCATTAAACAAAAATTGGGGAAAAAAATAAACAGGGGGCTAATAATTCAGCGGGGCTAATAATTCTGAATTCAACTGTATATATATACTGTATATATATATATATATATATATATATATATATATATATATATATATATATATATATATATATATATATATATATATATATATATATATATATATATATATATATATATAGATAGATAGATAGATAGATAGATAGATAGATAGATAGATAGATAGATAGATAGATAGATAGATAGATAGATAGATAGATAGATAGATAGATCTAGATCGATCTAGATAGATTTAAAGGGTATAGATCTAAAGCTAAAAAAATCTAGCTTTCCTGCTTTCTGGACAAAGTGAGATGTGGTCTGCTAACTTTTTTAAAAAATATATATACTATTTTTGCCATGTACTTTGCCATATATAGCCAAAACAGTAAACAGTCAACAATAATAAAAAAAAAACTGTTAAACACTAGAAAAAGAAGAGGGAGCTTATTGCCAGTTTTTGAATCATAATGTACTTCATTAACCCAGAAAATGTTTCAAAATACAAAAAAAAAATCTCAATAAAAGTCACTTTGTAAAACTTTTCAACATCAAACGTTGTCAGAGCAGAGATCAGTGTGCCATAATCTGACTCGAATATGGAATATGGAATTTTTTACATTGCATGCTATATAAAGTATTTCAAAATACCCTCCAATACACCACTGATCTAGAAGGAGACGGCGCAGCATACGATGTGCACCTGGGTGCCATAACCACTCTTTTTCTTAATGACGTACATCAACACGTGTGTGCAGAAAAACACATGCTCATGCATTGCCTTTGGACCTTGAATACAGTAACCTTTAACAGAGTCTGCACAGCTGTGGCTCCTATAGTCTCCCTGTGGCTTATTTATTCAGCCTCACGACGGGGAGCATCACTGTACTTCAGTCATCAGAGACATACACAGCATATACATACCTATTATTACAGCTGCATATGATCAAAGGTTTATATCCCCCGATTACAGACAGGAGGTCACATAGAGGTTATCGCAGATTATGCGGATTGGAAACAACGGCCTGTGGAGGAAAAGACATAACATTGTCATAGCTAGAAAGACAGTTTGAATTGGTTGTAGTTTATTATAACCAATGATGTACATACAAGCATGACTAAAAAGACTAAATGTAAATAAATGTATGTTTGTACGTACAACAA
Source organism: Danio aesculapii (assembly GCF_903798145.1). NCBI lineage: Eukaryota > Metazoa > Chordata > Actinopteri > Cypriniformes > Danionidae > Danio > Danio aesculapii. The sequence goes on along the minus strand of NC_079442.1, from coordinate 25,726,649 downwards.
TGGAAAACATCAAGTGTGCACTTGAAAATTGTCAGTTTCAGTTTTATGTTTATAGTTATTTGTTTGTGTGAAATGTCTTTTTGCTTTCATTTTGAAAACTACCAATGACATTTCTACAAATTTCAAATAATATTGTGACCAGTGTTGGGGAAAGTTACTTTTGAAAGTAAAGCATTACAATATTGAGTTACTCCCCCAAAAAAGTAACTAGTTACTCAGTTTCTTTTTATGGCAAGTAATGCATTACGTTACTTTTTTATTACCTATCTGAAGCTTGGTCTTTTTCAGAACTTTTTTTAAACTCTATTTTTAATAGAGGATTTTTTAATAACCCTAACCTTTAAAAATATATTAGTATTAATATATTATTATTATTTATATTTTTTATATTATTTCTGTTGTTGTTATTATTATTATTCTTATTTGTATTATTATTTTTGTTGTTGTTGTTAGTATTATTATTATTATTATTATTATTATTATTATTATTATTATTATTATTATTATTATTATTTTATTATTATTATTATTATTATTTACCACATAAAATATATATATTTTAGGGTAATGTTATCAGAGAACTTCCTGTCCCCAGAGCTATGCATGCTGTAGGATTATTGAAAGTTTAAAGCAATGTGTTTGCTACTTTGTACTATTTGTCTTAGGTAATATCACTGTCCATTGAGACCATCCCCTTTTCCTTTTCTTCGATGTGTTCAAAATAATGAACATTTTCTCTCATTGACTGCATGATTTATTGTGACTAATTTAATTTTAATTCAGAAATTTATTTTTTTAAAGTTAATTAATTAAACAAAATATTAACTTGCGATATATTTTCAAAAAAGTAACTCGAATATTATTACTTATTTTTTTAAAAGTAATGCGTTACTGTACTCGCAATTCTGGTAAAATGTTGCCACAAAAAGTTTAGGCAGCACAACCATTTTCAACATCATTAATAAGAAATGTTTCTTAGCATATACTGTACTGTTAAGGTGGACATTTTTTGAAGGCTTGCACTTGCAAATTACAATTATAATTTTTTTTTAATTACAAAGTAATTCAAATTGATTATAAATAAACTTGTGCATTATGAATTGATACACTTAAAAATAGATAGATAGATAGATAGATAGATAGACAGACAGACAGACAGACAGACAGACAGACAGACAGACAGACAGACAGACAGATAGATATTAATAACTTATTTCTAATAACTGATTTCTTTTATCTTTGCCATGATGACAGTAAATAATATTTTACTAGATATTTTTTAAAGACACTTCTATACAGCTTAAAGTGACATTTAAAGGCTTAACTAGCTTAAGGTTAACTAGGCAGGTTAGGGTAATTAAACAAGTTATTTTATAACGATGGTTTGTTCTGTAGACAATTGAGAAAAAAAAAAACAGTAGCTTAAGGGAGCTAATAATTTTGACCTGGTAATGGTTTTTAAATAATTAAGAACTGCTTTTATTCCAGCCGAAATAAAACAAATGAGACTTTATCCAGAAGAAAAAATATTATCATTGATACTGTTAAAAATTCTCTGCTCTGTTAAACATCATTGGAAAATATTTAAAAGAGAACAAAAAATTTGTTTATGTATATATATATAATATTTAGTGTATCAAACCGTTTAGTGTACCAAAGCTTTATGATGCACAATTTTCTTTATTTTCTAACTCGTATAGTCAGATTAAAAGTGCCTGTGTTATCAGGAGAAACAAAATCACACTGAGACTTCAGTGTCTTTCCCCAGACGCAGCTTAGTGGCATCTGTTTATTAACAGTCATATTATAGCAAACATGTCCTCACAAATCATGTAATGCAAAAATATGTTATAAATAAAAAATGTTTGATTAAAATTCATTTAATCAAACATACAGATTTTGTTCCCTTTGTATTGTTTTTTCTCTTTTTACAACAATGACTTCTTCAAATACTTATACACTCTGTACTCTCTTCTCATTAACACATATTATACCTTCTGTATATTTATCAGTAGGACACAGAATACACTTTAAATTCTTTGCCACCCATCTTTTTTCCTTTTTCTTTTTCTGTTAATACCTCTGTTTATAACCATTTACCATAAAACTATAAAATCACAGAACAACCATGTGTCTGTTATTTATATCATTTAAATTGTAACAGTTACACTTGGCACCAACTACCAATGTTACTCTCATAAACTTTATACATTAACAAATATAACCAATAAATAATAAGTCATTTTCTGTTCAATTATCACATACTGAGTAAAATACATATTATTTACTGGGGAGTCAGTTATAACAAACATAACTTAAATTTTACCGGAACATTCACCTGGATCACTCTACTCAATTAAAGAGCCCATATTATACATGAAATAGGGTCATATTTAGGTTGTAAGGGTCTCCAACAACAGTCTAATATGCATGCAAGGTCAAAAAACACTTTGATGGTCTTATAATCTGCATTTATTTTTACCTAATTATCCCACCGACTCCCATATGAATCGTTCAGCGATTCATTTGTTCCCAAACCCCTCCTCAGCGCGAAACTAATCTGCGCTGATTGGACCGATGACAGCCTGTTGCGATTGGTCGACAAGGACAAGGCTTCAGCGAGAGACAGAGTGAAATGCTCAGCTGCTAATCTACAATATAAAAGTAGTCACAGTGCATACACGCTTCATAGTGGATTTTGGCTGCCAGTGGGTGAATGTAAACACAGACGATTTTATAGACTATTTTATTGAGCAAAAAGTCCAAGAACTGGCGAGAAGATCTCCTAGCCTCCTAGTCACAGTCTTCTTGCTCTTTTCACACACACAGGGCCTGCGCGTCCATAGAGAAGCGACTGAATAGAGAGGGCGCGGCGCTCAGTTATATCCGCGAATACCCGTGCGTTACACACACGAGGAGACACACACACACACACAGGGCCGGCGCGTCCATAGAGGAGCGGCTGAATTGAGAGGGCGCGGCGCGGTTATATCCGCGAATACCCGTGCGTTACACACACGAGGAGACACAGACACACACACACACAGGGCCGGCGCCTCCATAGAGGAGCGGCTGAATTGAGAGGGCGCGGCGTGGCGCTCAGTTGTATCCGCGAATACCCGTGCGTTACACACACGAGGAGACACAGACACACACACACACACACACACACACACACAGACACATTACTCCTACCCGAGCACACGACACACATGCCTAGAGCGCTAGTTCAGCTTGCTGGGTGCAATTTAGACACCTCACCTCGAACCTGAGCTGAAATATTTTGAAACTTGACCGTTGCATGTGTGTAAACAGCTGACGATCCGTAATCAAAGCGGCATGCGTCGCGTTTTCAACGTGGCTTTACACGCGATATGAGAATATAAAGAGTTAACCTGATACAGCACACGCGGTTACAAGTAACAAAACACAACTAAATACATAATTTGCAAGATAGAGTAAACGAGGCAATAATTTTAATAGCACGTACTTACACTTGTGAAATGGGGGTAGAAACTGATTCATGATCCACTGATCCATGTTCAGACAGTCTTCACTGATCCTTCCTTTAACAAACTGAAGTAGTCTTCTTTGAAAGCATATAGTTTTCAGAAGCACTCAGAACTGCTCAAGGCTATATTGCTGATGTTTCATCTTTGATTAGACTGTCCATAATATCCATCTGCACAGCGTGACTTCATTCGACCAGTGTCTGTCTGTGTGTGTGTGTGTGTGTGAGACTTTTTTTTCTGTTAGTGGGCGGGGCCGCAGGTTTCAAATCTCCCGGGTTTGCGCGCCCAACTACTTGTGTTTCGTAGCTGCGTCATCGTGAAACACCTAATGACTCGTTATCAAGACGACTCGTTTGAAGCACTATGAGTCGACTCTTTTATAGATGAATCAATAGTTTTAAACACTGTACACTTAAAGATTTAAGCCTTAGCTGGATATTTCACTTCACTTAGAGCTGTGTTACACACTACATGGAAGGGCATTTTCAAAAACCCATAATATGGGCTCTTTAACGACTGCAAATAAGCTTTTCACTTCAAAACACACAGGAAATGTGTACTCGCATGTTTTTTACATTAATTAAAATAAAGTATGTGTATATGTATATACACACATATATATATATATATATATATATATATATATATATATATATATATATATATATATATATATATATATATATATATACATATATATATATATATATACATATATATATACATATACATATATATATACATATACATATATATATACATATACATATATATACATATACATATATATACATATATATATATATATACATATATATATATATATACATATATATATATATATACATATATAATATATATATATATACATATATATATATATATATATATATATACATATATATATATATATATATATACATATATATATATATACATATATATATATATATACATATATATATATATATATATATATATATATACATATATATATATACATATATATATATATATATACATATATATATATATATATATATATATATATATATATATATATACATATATATATATATATACATATATATATATATATATACATATATATATATATATACATATATATATATATATATATATATATACATATATATATATATACATATATATATATATATATATATATATACATATATATATATATATATATACATATATATATATATATATATATACATATATATATATATATATATATATATATATATATATATATATATATATATATATATATATATATATATATATATACATATATATATATATATATATATACATATATATATATATATATATATATATATATATATATATATATATATATATATATATACATATATATATATATATATATATATATATATATATACATATATATACACATATACTTTATTTTAATTAATGTAAAAAACATGCGAGTACACATTTCCTGTGTGTTTTGAAGTGAAAAGCTTATTTGCAGTCGTTAATTGAGTAGAGTGATCCAGGTGAATGTTCCGGTAAAATTTAAGTTATGTTTGTTATAACTGACTCCCCAGTAAATAATATGTATTTTACTCAGTATATATATATACGGAAAACTGCTAATTTACAAATATCTTTTAAAGGGTATGCCATCTTAATCTCTACACTAACAACTGTTTATGTTTTGATTTTTAACTCTGCTGTTAAACAAAGTCATATTTACTGTCATTTTTATTGTCCAGATTAATTATGTAAATTATAATACAAAAATTGGTTAATGAGCTGCCAGTGCTTTCTCTGGTTTTGTGCATGTAATTTGGTTTCGGTGCTAAAACTGTCAAAATTCTGCCAAACAAACACAGGTGCCTCATTAAACCGACAGGAACATACTTGATGAGCCTGTTTTTCACCCACAGTATCGACAGTTTTAGTGAAGCATTGTAATAATGGCCACTTTAATAATACTAATGATAACGCTGAAGGATATCCAGTGTGATATCAGTTAATAGGAACATATTTCTGGTTTGTTGTCAATAAAGTCCTCCTTCAGCCTTACAGATAGGGCTATGGGGGTACATAAGTAAAAAAAAAAAATCCAGAAACACCCTTAATGCATATCTGTGAGAGGTAAGTCTTTTATAAAGCTGCAGTGTTTTTATTTATCTGAACCCGAGCAACCTTAAGGAAATCTTGAAATAAAATTTTAGGGTCTTGAGCTGAAAACTTGGCATATACTGTAAAAGACATGGCGTTTTAGAAGTGATTTAGCCTATTTGATGGATATCTGCTCCACTTCTCATATAAAGGACACACTTGCACATTTGTTTTTCTATTATAATGGGGATTTTTGTTGTTGTTGTTGTTGTTGTTGTTGTTGTTGTTGTTGACGTTTACTGGTTTTATACTGAGGTAATGATATTTTTTATAATTTTGCCTTATCTTACATTTAAATTTATAATTTAGATTTAAAATAAAACATTATTTAGTATCTCAACTAAGCCATTTCACTGGCCACATAGCTGATTGTAGATTTTCTCCATCCCTGTAGAGACTTTCCCCATAATACAGGCAGAAACTGACCAACACACACACAAACAAGTGCACTGGTATAGCTGCAATTCCTCACTGCACTTCCAAGGGTACTATTTGTGTCTCGCTTTGGCCACTGTGATGTAAAAAAAACTGAATTTATGAATTTGTGACTCAGAGCTAAATGCACATCAGCATGAATCACAACTGAACTGCGCTCCATTGCTCTGATGTGTCACTCTCTGCAGAGCACTAAAAGTGACCAATCCGTCTACGAGGCCCCTGGTGTGTTCACAGCGAGGTTAGAGGAGACGCTTCAGCTGTTTGCTCACCTTACTGCCTTAAAACCTCCTGCTGGAGACTGCACTTCAAGCTGGTATTTACATGCATTTTAAGGAAAGCTCCATTACTTAAATCCTGAGTTGTTACTGATTTGTTTTGGTTTTTTTCTTGGCTGATTATTCTGAGCGATATTTGTTGATACTGTAGCAACGGTGGTTCTGCCTTATATAACTTATTTTAATTGATTGACTAGGCATGCCATATTTCTTAAAGAAATGCAAAAGCTGGCTTAGAGTAACGGGTTTCAGCCTTTTAGAATGCAATGGGAATGTTAGGAGATTCCTACTGTAAACTGAAAAAAGATGAGTAGCAGTTGCAGAAGCATACTGTAAAACAAAATGTTCACTTAACTTAAAATAATTTTCTTTGACTTAGTTAAGGTTGATTTACTTGATTCTCTAAGCATTTTCAACTTTAGTTAACATAGTTAAACAGTTGACCAAACTACTTAAGTAACATGGACATGCAAAGTTTAGTTTAAATACATTAACTTACAATTTCAAGTTATTTGTACTAACACTTAAGTTCACTCAACTTAATCTAGAAGGTTTTCTCAATTAGCAATAGTAGACAATCAAATTACACATTTTACTAAATGATTTTATGTATATACCATATAATCGTCTTGACAAAATAATTGTATAAAGTCATTTTACTCAAAAATGTCCTTAAAAATAGGACTAACTTAGGATATGATTTTAAGTGGCAAACACTGTACTGTAGGTCAGCTTACAGACTAGTTCAACTTACAAAACCATGTGCAATTTACTTTGTTTTACAGTGCAGCACAATAACATGCAGACAGATAGAGATTGATGGATTCATGTTTTTGTTCTCCTGTTTTTGATTTCGATCACATAATTTAATCACGTATTAGCTGAGTTCCTGTAACTACCTTAAGCACAAGCCCCTAGTTAATTAAATTTGATCACAGAGGGCAGTTACTTTAAAACACTTGATTTGGTAGGTTATATACTGTAGTTTCATTTAGCAGCAAAATCATGGTATTAATCTCATCAAATTGTTGTGATTTGATGCTATGTTAAGCTAAAACAGGAAATCTAATCCACGCAAGATCAACTGATCAATAGCGTGAAAAATAGCTTTTTTTTTCACAGTAAAAATAATTGGTTGATACACTGGTGCATCTCTATATAGTTTCAGTTATCTGATCACAAGTGTTCAGGCGAGACATTATCTTATCATATCCTGGTATTAACATGTGTCCATATCTATCTTGTGACACTAGTGTTCATATTTATTAAAGCTTAAATCTTAATTTATCAGGCTCCATCACTTTCCCCAGGGGTCTTGGTGTGACACATGGGCAGTGTAAAGAGAGTAGCTAGTTACAAGTAGCTCAGCTACTAATTTGACTATGTTAAGTATGAAGTATGTTAACAGTATGTTAACATTTGAAATATGTTAACAGTAGCTAAGATACTTATGATACTGTACAATGTAGCTTTTTCCAGTAGCACAACATCACATACATGTACTACAGTGGTACATTAACGTCAGATATTGGTTAATCACAAGTTTTTGTTTGTCTGTCTGTCTGTCTGTTTGTTTGTTTGTTTTTCAAATAACCATTGAAATTCAATCCATGAAGTATTCTAATACACATGAGGGGGGTTCTACCATGCTCTTAATCTGAGTCAATTATATTGTTATTACAATGTTACTTTTGCTGCAGTTTTGTATTTTTTAACTCTTGATAGTCTGAGGAAATGAAACATTAAGCGACATCATAATTGTACTGTGCTGTTTTAAATATATATTTTTAAATTGTTTATTCACAATTTTTTACAAGCCTTTGTGGAAAAAAAGGTTTAGTGTAGCTTGCTGCTTTTTAAGATAGTTTGACAATGGCTTAGCTATTTTTTTCTGATTTGTTGCTTAGCTTTTCAAGTTACAGTTTCAGATTACCTTCCGCAAGACTGCTCATGAGTACTACTGAACAAACAAACCCATGTTGCATAACTTATAAGTCGGGCCAGTGGACATTTTTTGCTATTTCTGAGCAGAATTTTGTAAAAAAAAAAAAAATCTACAGATTTATGCAGAATGATTTTGGGAGTCATTCATTCATTCATTTTCCTTCGGCTTAGTCCTTTTATTCATCAGAGTTCACCAGGGTGGAATGAATCACCAACTTATCCAGCATATGTTTTATACAGCGGATGCCCTTCTAGCTGCAACCCAGTACTGGGAAACACCCATACATTCTCACATTTATACTCATACACTATGGCCAATTTAGTTTATTCAATTCACCTATAGCACATGTCTTTGGACTGTGGGGGAAACCAGAGCACCTGGAGGAAACCCATGCAAACACAGACTGCAGCTCTGCACAAGACGTTTGGCCAGCGGAGAAATTAAAATGGTCGTGCCCAACTGAGCCTGGTTTCTCTCAAGGTTTTTTTTTCTTCACTTCTGCCTTTAGTGAAGTTTTTTTTCCCTCTCCGCTGTCGCCACTGGCTTGCATGGTTCAGGATCTGTAGAGCTGCGCATCGATGGATTTGCTCTTCAGTGTTTGGACTCTCAGTAGTGATTATTAAACCACACTGAACTGAGCTAAACTGAACTGAACTTGAACACTACAAACTGAACTACACTGTTCCTATTTACTGTGACCTTTTATGTGAAGCTGCTTTGACACAATCTACATTGTATAAGCGCTATACAAATAAAGGTGAATTGAATTGAATTGAACACAGGGAAAACATGCAAACTCCACACAGAAATGCCAATTGACTCAGCCAGGACTCGAATTAGCAACCTTCTTGCTGTGAAGTGACAATGCTAACCACTGAGCCACCATGCCACCGATTTCTGGAGTATCATAACTAAAAATGTAATATATGAAATAAAAATAAAAAAACCTTTTAAACTTTTATTTAATGTTTACAATACAAATCCAGTTACATCCATTTAAAGCAAGTCTCTCATATATCTACTAAAAGACAAATATTACTTTACAATCTGTATTGTAAATAAATCATATGAAAATTTTCATATCAGTCAATAAAATTACTGAAATTAATTTAAAAACTGAATAAATGTAAATGTACACAAATAAAAAGACTCAATGATGGACTAAAAATTATGATCATAATCTCTGAGTTTTAGTACAACGCAACAAAAGAGTAGGTGTTTTTGTGGCTTTTGCTTCCAATCAATGTGTTTTCAACCACCTCCGGAAGTTGCTATGAGTGGACAAGCTCAAAACCTTGTGATTGGATTGAAAACACCTTTTAATACTACTGTAGGTGTAAATGGCGCCATTAAAATATTTTGAACACAGAGTGAAAAAATCAAGTAGAGGAAAAACAGTAAACAAACACCTTATGTTCTTTTAAAAAGTGTTCAAGCATAGATCTTTAGAGGAAGCTAAAACATCAGTCACACCCAGGCAGCACCCATCACCTAACCTCGCATTTACTGTTTACATTAAAACATTAAATTATATTACTGGGGTCATTCAGACAGCCTGTAATTATGTGAATTACTGCAGTCTGCTTTTGCTCCCTGTCAGATCGCTGAAATGGCTGTAGTTAATTTGATTAATGGTTTCCTTCTAACCGCAGACACTGGACGAGTTTCCATACCTGTGCTTGTAAATTTAAGCACATTGTTGGACGATATTGATCAGTCTATTTATTTTGACAGGATATTTTAGGAGGTGCTCAAGCAAACCTCTTTCTAGACTCTGTCTTTTTGTGACTGTCTGAAATAAGTTGAACTAGACTACTGGTGTTTTAAAGAGGTAGCTTTTTAAAATACTAAACACATATTTGTTTATTTCTTCTGTGAAAAAGACATTGTGAAGAATGGTGGTAAAACAACGATTTGGAGGAAAAAATTTGATACATACTATGTATACTATGATACTATACATACTATGAAATTCGGTGCATATTTTCAGCAGGCTGGTTAACATAAATTTTCTGAATATTCAGCCTGATCTCACGAGGAAACAGAACTATTTTACGTTTTGTACGTTTAGCAGCTAATTTGTACAAATTCATAGTTCATTTGTACAAGTTCAGTTGTAAAAATGTATTAAAATGTACTATTTTTAAAAAGGAGGTATAATGTAATGCAATGTGTATTTATATAGCACATTTATCGTGTATGGCCATACACCCAAAGTGCTTCACAATCATGAGGGGGAGGGGGGGTCTCTCCACTCCACCACCAGTGTGCAGCATCCACTTGGATGAATGCAACAGCAGCCACAGGACAACTGCGCCAGAGCGCTCACCACACACCAGCTAAAGGAGGAGTGGAGAGACAGTGATAAAGTCAATTCGGTGGATGGGGATGATTGGGATGCCATGATGAGTAAGGGTCGATGGAGGTAACTTGGCCAGGACACCGTGGTTACACCCCTACTCTTTTCAAGTAGGGTCGTAGGATTTTTAATGACCACAAAGAGTCAGAACCTCGGTTTAACGTCTCATCTGAAAGATCTTTCCTATACTGTGGCATTAGGACTCACTCAGACAGGACTCACGCAGGTTAAGCATCCCCTGCTGGCCTCACTAACACCACTTCCAACAGCAACCTAGTTTTTCCATGAGGTCTCCCAACCAGGTACTGACCTGGCTCAGTCCTGCTTAGCTTCAGTGAGTAACCAGTCTTGGGCTGCAGGGTGATATGGCTGTGGCACCTAAACCCAACCATCATAAGGGGAAAAGCAAATCATACTAAAATGTGTGAATTAACCACAACATGAAAAAGTTAGCCAATTAAACACTCTTTATAAATAAGCTACTTCATGCATTGTGTATAATATATGCATTGTATTATAATAGTATAACTGATTGCATTTTCCATTTGTGATTGGATAGACAAAAACACATCTTAATACCATGTGTGAACAGGGGCTTAGAGGAGACGCTAATTAGCTTACTTTTCCATTAAGCCATTTTGCACAGTTGAATCACTTCATAAGGAAGCAAAAAAGTGTGTTGTACAAAGAAGTTTAGTGGAGCTCAGTTGTACATTTCTTCGCCTGTGTAAAAGGAAGGTAAGTGCTTTGGAGAAAGCGCTGCTGTTCGCTCAACTGTGAAAGTATGCAGTTAGGGTGCGTTTTTACACTGTCGCCACTGATCTGAGTTTATTGGTATTCTTCAGAACCTTCAGGCCCACTTTGAGAGCTGAGAGTCCCAGCAGAGTTAATTAGGCTTTATATTGCTTACTGAAGCAGCGAATCTGTGGCTACACATATCAGAACCCGCTCCACACTCAACAACACGCTTCCATCACAAGGCACGCCAGCACACTAAATCCATCAAGGATTTCCAAAGCCGATAACTGCTGAGGATTCATCCACTGAGCCACGTTTGAAGGACGTTACAGGAGGAAAAAAGAAAGAGGGATATAAATAATTCACACTTACACAATATGAAAAGAACAGAAATGAAATTCCAACGGCCTGAGTTTGGGCCTGTAGAACACCACTGCATATGGCTTCGTGTTTGCTCATTAATTTGCTGGACCGGTTCGGAGATTTTGGTCCAAAAGCAGAAATTAATTGCTATTAAATGACAGCAGAAGGATAATTACGAATGCATGAATGCACACAGTGTTGTTCTTTCAGGTTAAAAGCAATATAATCACAGGATTTGCAAAAGTTTGTGAAGTTAATGATGTGAATTCTTTTGAAAGACATTCAAGAGTTTTTTAGGCACTTAAAGGGATAGATCAACCCAAAATTTACACATGTATCATTATGCATAAGGAATGTTATGCTCAGGGCCAGATTAACCAATGGGCATTATGGGCACAGGCCCAGGGGCCCATGCGCATTTGGGGCCCCTGCGAGGGGGGAAAAATGCCGATTTTGGAGTGTCTTAGCACACTTTGTTGAAATAAACTATTTGAACGATTTCTGCCCATCAGTGTTTGATTAACAGAGACAACTTAACTAAAGAGCGCCGCCATCTTGCTTGAGTATTGTAGCTTGTAAAGCGCATGGCAACATGTTTTGATGCAATCGATCATCAACCCAGTTCGAACCCAGAGTCTGATGAACCGATTTTTTTCTTTTTTCCCCACATATTAGATTGGAAATACATTTATTTTTAATAGAAAGGAAATATTTTTGCTTAAATTTGAAAATAATAAAAAAGTCACAAGTGGTTCGTGGGTATTTATTAAGGTTTAGCCTATTTCCCATGTGTATAAACAGCATCTAAATAGTTATTTTAGATATTCTATAAACAGTTATTTTTCAACTGCAGTTAAATGTTAGCGACATCTTAATATTTAAAGAACATTTAACAGATGGCACATGCCTTAATAAAGGTGCCTCCCTCTCTGTAAAAAAAAACACATATTGCTTAGACAACTACAGTTGAAGTCTGTAATTATTAGCCCCCTTGTTAATTTTTTCCCCAATTTCTGTTTAACGGAAAGCAATTTTTTTTCAACACATTTCTAATCATAGTAGTTTTAATAACTCATCTCTAATAACTGATTTACTTTATCTTTGCCATGATGACAGTAAATAATATTTTAATAGATATTTTAAGACACTTCTATACAGCATAAAGGGACATTTAAAGGATTAACTAGGTTAATTAGGTTAAATAGGCAGGGGTGCGTTTCCCAAAACCATCGTTATCCAACTAATGTCGCAAGTTGTGTCATTACAAACATAGTTCATTGATTTGGCATTTTCCAAATACATCGTTCCAACGTACATAGCAAACTGCATCGCAAACTTGTGTACTTGCAACTACACCTCTGGAGCTGTAGTTAGAAACATAGTTCCTGGCAGTGTTCTATTCCCACTTATCCCCCCTATGCCCTATTCATTTAGAACATTCTAACATTTAAGCTTGGAATGATTAAAAATAAAAAAGCATTAAAGTCATCTCTCTTAGGTGTAATTTGCTTTCAATCTATTTTTACAGTTCAGTTTTGGTGATCTTCATGTTAATAATTGCGCTCCCTTCGCAGTGCACTTTGAAAACATTGATGTCATTTTGAACACAGCCTCCTGACGAAAGCTGTAAGTGACCTATTATTTAGAAGTGGAATTTATGTTACGTCTCCAATGCTTGTGAAAACAAAAAACATAGCATACGTTAACGCTTTTAAATTATAGTGGGTTATTTATTTAGTATCTATACAGTATATGACATGGGCCTGTTGCTTAGAGCATTTGTGCAGTGGTTTGCATGTGTCAAATTGTAAAAGTAGACTTTTCAAAAAATTAAAAAGCAATACTTACTTAATAATAATAATGATAATAATAATAATCATCATCATCATCATTAATATTATTATTAAAGTAGGATTTTTTTTCATTTCCTAATAAATAATAAATATTAAATGTCATTTTCTTAATAAATAGCCTCATTATTTATTTATTTATATGATTTATATATAAGATTAGAATACGTGTTAGCTTTTGTAAGGGGTTTTATGATTTAGAATAGAATATGTAATATTCTATATAATATCTCTTAAGGAAACATAGGCCTAATATGTGCCATTTACATATATTTCAATTAATATGGAAAACGAGTGCATGTTTTTAGCAAAACTAATATTGCATTTAAAAAAAAAATTCTATTTAACAATATAATCTGCACAAAGAAATTATGGGGTTCTTCTCTAAAGACATAGTTACTCCACCCCATTTAGAGCATCATTGTGGGCGTTTTACGTTATAACTGTGGTTCAAACGATGGACCTGCGACAGAGAAACTATGGGTTTTGGGAAACACTTGTCACTACAATGTTCTTTTTCCAAACGATGCATCGTACTAGTTCAGCCGAGAGTTACGTGGTTGTTTGGGAAACACACCCCAGGTTAGGGTAATTAGGCAAGTTATTGTATAATAATGGTTTGTTCTGTCGACTATCGAAAAATATATAGTTTAAAGGCGCTAATAAATTTGAACTTAAAATGGGTTTTAAAAATATTTAAAAACTGCTTTCAAATAAATACAAATAAGACTTTCTCTAGAAGAAAAAAATATTATCAGACACACTGTGAAAATGGCCTTGCTCTGTTAAACATTATTTGGGTAATATATATTGACTTCAACTGTATATATATATATATATTTTTTTCCTCTTACCAAATAGTCACCCCCTAATATTAGTATTATTATTATCTTTATATTTAAATTGTCAGAAAATGACACCATCAATAAAAAGCATGCAGATGTTTTTCTTTCTTTCTTTCTTTCTTTCTTTCTTTCTTTCAGTGACTCTTGATTACAAGTAAATATGTTTAAAAATCTTCATTTATCATTTACATCACAGATAATACCCAAGTTTGTCATCAGAAGCCAACGTGTTTTTTTCTATGCCTGTATATCAATGGTCTCAAACTTGATTCCTGGAGGGCTGCAGCTCTGCACAGTTTTGCTCCAACCCTAATCAAACATAGCTGATCCAACTAATCAAGGTGTTCAAGACTACTATGGGCTAAGCAGGTGTGAGGTGGTTGAAGCTAAACTACAAAGAGCTGTGGCCCTCCAGGAATTGAGTTTGAGACCATTGCTTTATGTTATTTTGACTCTCAAAATGCTGGAGCCATTGATTGATAAATAAGTAAATAAATAAATAATTAATAAATAAATAAATACTTAATGTTTTATATAAGAAAAATTCATAATGAGGCCTAAAAGTGTGCAAATAAACAACTGTATTTTGCAAACTCTACTTTAATTGCAGTTCAATTATACAACTGCTCGATGAATTACACTTCTAGTTTTCATATTTTTAAGTATTGTATGGTACATTCTACAGATTTCCTGTCATTTCTCAGTATATTTTCTGTTTGTGGAGTCAATCATGTCATTGTTAAAATAATTTCTTGCATGTCTATTATTACTTACACTGTTACACAGCCTCTGGTTAGACGTAGCCTATAAGCCAAGCAAACTGGGATTGACTGCTTCACATATCATTCAAACAGCTCTTTCTGTCTAAGTGGGCGTTCTTGACTAAAATAAACTATCGACCCGACCTTTTGCAGTCTAGTCAAAGGTCTGGCTACAAGGGAGACTACCATATACCTACTAACACTCACATAAACACGTTTGAAGTGTCTGCAAAAATGATTGGACAATTTACGAGCCTTTAAAACCCTAATAAGCACTTCTTAAGTGTTTTTTGTAACATTCGGTTTCATTATGTTTGTGAAAACCAAACCCACACAGGCTCACAGCATTTCAGGAATTCGTTGCATCAGTGTCTTGCATCACACAAAAGATTAAAACAGATAAACATTACATGATCTATGAAAAAAATAATAATCTCTATGTGCGCCAGTTTAGCCTACTTCTGACACATATGCGTAAATACTTTCTGGTTTAAGCCTTACATTTTGCATTATGAATCTTTAAATGTGGATGGCTACTGGGCTCGTGAATGACTTTGTAAATCAATTACCTTGTCCCCATCTCTGTAGTGGCTCAGGTAAACTGCGGCACGCAGAGTGAGACCACTATAAACTAAAGGTGAAATTGGCGCGTTCTCGAACAGTGTGAGTGGCGCGAAAGCGAGCATATACTGCCTCTGTGCGTCTTGCGCTCTCTCTGCTCCACGAACACCGCTCGCGCGCGCGGCACCAGAGAGCGCGAGACCTGGCAGCGGAGAGACCTCGGGGAGGGAGAAAGGGAGTGTGCTGGTGTATGGAGAGAGAGAGAGAGAGAGAGAGAGAGAGAGAGAGAGAGAGAGAGAGAGAGAGAGATTGGAAAAAGACTATACCACCTCTATCCATCAGCTGAGCATCCTGCGGGAAGTCACTTCGAGCGCGCGAGCGGTCGGTGCGGCATTTCACTCCGTCCGAGCAAAATGGATCATTAAACAGCGCAGGATGTGACTGAGGGACACATAAGAAACCAAACTCTTATTTTTTGCGCCTCCGGTCACCCTGGTTATACCATAATTATTTTAATCTGTCACGTGGGTTCTTGTTTGTCTTTCCCTCATTAATGTGCGGATTTTTCGGCGAACACTTTCGAAGTGATGTCAGGAGGAAATGTGATAAATGTATCCGAATGAATGAAAAGTTAAAAGATTTTTCATGGGTAAGTAACAAAGAACTCAACTGCTGGAAACGAGTTTGCTGTATTTTATTTGAATGCGAAGTTACAATTTTTGCAATAATAATTCATCGTGACTTGTTTATGTTGTGCGATATGTCTCCATGCGCATCTGTGAATACATGGGGTTAACAGTTAAATAATTGGTTGTAGAAAAGAAAGAACTACAACACTGTCAGTGTTTAGCGACCAATATTTTGTGGCGTTTTATAGCTTTACACAAAAGCTCAACAGGTTCGCATCTGTTTCAAACTGCAGTTGCTCAAGGGCTCTTGTGTCGCGAGCACAATCGTGCCCTTTGGAGTCTCTCTAGTACTTGAACTAGGAAATCAGCTATCTTTTTAATCTCTCTGTTTTAAGAAAGATATGATGTATGTGCTGTTTATGGTGGATGTTTGCTGTTACACTTATAACAGTTAAGCAGTTTTGCGTTTTTAAACTGTACTGTTGGCGCTTAGAAATTGTTTAAAACAGAACAGTTGTGTCGGAATATAGTACAGTAGTGTTGGAATATTCATGTATGCAAAGTATGGACTGTAATTAATCTATAAGATATGGACAATGGTTTTGTTAATTTGCTTTTACTTGTGTTTTCCCCCTTCTTTTCCATTGCATCTGTATACCCTACCTCTCCTTGTCTTTCATTTTCCATACTTCTTTTTACTGTACACTACGTGATTGCTTCCCTTTTACCTCTGCCTCTCTCTATTCTGCTGGCATCCTGTTCGCTCTTGCCGTCTTTTCACTCCCATTTCACATCTGTCTCACTCGCTCCCACTGGAACTCTCTCCTCTTCCTGTCCTCCCACATTTGCCAACCTCTCACTCTCGTCTGTGTTCCCATTTCCCTGTCTCTCTCTATGTAGATGGGGTCTAATCTAATGTCAAGCTGGTTGTGAAGGTGTTTGATCTGGTCCCCTCGACCCCATCCGGAGTCCCCATGGCTGCTGGAGTGGCAGCCTGGCTCCCCTTCGCTCGGGCGGCGGCCATAGGATGGATGCCCGTGGCCAACCTGCCCATGCCTGTTGCACCATCCAATAAGAATAAGCGTCAGGATGAGCTTATTATCCTCAATGTCAGCGGGCGACGCTTCCAGACATGGCGGAACACGTTGGACCGCTACCCCGATACACTCCTGGGGAGCTCAGAGAAAGAGTTCTTCTTCAATGAGGAGACGAGGGAGTATTTCTTTGACCGAGATCCAGATGTTTTCAGAAGTATTCTTAACTTCTACCGCACAGGGAAGCTGCACTACCCACGTTACGAGTGCATCTCTGCCTACGATGAGGAGCTGGCATTCTTTGGAATCATTCCCGAAATCATCAGCGACTGCTGTTATGAAGAGTACAAGGACCGCAAGAGAGAGAACACTGAACGTCTAATGGACGACCTTGAGGACAACAAAGACAGCAAACTCCCCAACATGACTTTCCGTGAGACCATGTGGAGGGCCTTTGAGAACCCACACACTAGCACCATGGCACTAGTTTTCTACTACGTAACGGGATTCTTCATCGCCCTGTCCGTCATCACCAACGTGGTTGAGACGGTTCCTTGTGGTTATATGCCAAATCAGAGGGACGTCCCTTGCGGGGAACGCTACACTGAGGCGTTTTTCTGCATGGACACAGCTTGTGTTATGATCTTTACAGTGGAGTATCTGATGCGACTGTTTGCGGCACCCAGCCGGTACCGCTTCATGAGAAGCGTGATGAGCATTATCGATGTGGTGGCCATTTTACCATATTACATCGGGCTCGTCATGACCAACAACGAGGATGTGAGCGGAGCCTTTGTCACACTACGAGTGTTCCGTGTCTTCCGGATCTTTAAATTCTCCCGCCACTCCCAGGGTCTCCGAATCCTTGGCTACACACTGAAGAGCTGCGCCTCAGAGCTTGGCTTCCTCCTCTTCTCCCTCACCATGGCCATCATTATCTTTGCCACAGTCATGTTCTATGCTGAGAAAGGCTCGTCGTCCAGCAAGTTCACCAGCATCCCGGCCTCCTTCTGGTACACCATTGTAACCATGACAACGCTGGGGTGAGTCATTTTGTCTTGGAATGACTTTCTCTCTGTATATTTTTACACTTTTCAACCCTGGGCGGACATCAAGCCACACCCCTGATGCATTTCAGTGGTTAAGTCATGAAGGGATAGTTCACCAAACACGCTCAGAAATTATGTGGAAAATGTGTACCTTTAGGGATACTCTCAGAAAAAAGGAGTCAAAGCTGTCACTGCAAGGGGGGGTACCTTTTTAAAACAAAAACACTAATATGTACAAATTAGGTAAAATATTAGAAATTTTAGGGGTTAATAGGGTGCATAAGTGTATGTTTGAAAAGGTCAAAACATTTGTACCTTATTTCAGGCATTTTATAGGAGTTTGTTACAGGTGCAGCTCATTTGCAAGAGACATCATTCTACCTGATTAACCCCTAAAATCTTCATAATAGTACCTTAAGAGTATATATAATTATTTTAAGGTACTAATATGTACCTTTTATTAGTACACTCTTAGAAATAAAGCTACGAGAGCTGTCATTGGGGTGGTACCTTTTCAAAAGGTACACATTTGTACTTGAAGGGTCCATATTGGTACCTCAGAAGTATATATTAGTACCAACACATTTTAAGAGGAACACTTTTGTACCTTTTAGGTACCAATATGTCCCCTTGAGGTATTAATATGGAACTTTTAGGTACAAATTTGTACCTTTTGAAAAGGTACCACCCCAGTGACAACTCACGTACCTTTATTTCTGAGAGTGTAGATGATGGAATATTTGTCCTTGCAATGGTATTGTCCTAGTGACAAGCTTAAGTATTCTAAAAGATACAAATTTTCTCTCAAAATTGTGTAGCATGAAAGGTTTTGAAGAATGTTTTTCTTCATACAATTAACTAGTCTAGTGTGAATTTGAGCCCCACTGGCTTCAAATGAACAAAAACAATTGTTCAGAATATCTCCTGCTGTGTTACCTGAAGGAAAGTTATGACCCAATCCTATTTCTGCCCTTTCCCATAACCATTTGGAGGTAGGTGTCTAGATTCTCTTTTGGTGAGATGAGGATAGGGGTAAGGGGAAGTGTCAGATAGCCCTTCAAACAAAGATTCTGGGACCTAACATTAAAGTAAAGTGAATTTGAAATTCTCTGAAAATTTAAGTACATGTTTTGTCACTGTGAGAAGGAAGAGTTGTTGGGGTAGATGGAGAAGTATATCCTAGAATTCAGATTGGGCCTTAGTCATACAGATTTGAAACAAAATCTTTGGGTGAACTATCCCTGTAGGTAGGCCCACTCTTAAAAATAAAGGTACAAAAACTGTACCCTACACTTTTGCACATTTGTGTACACTTTAGGTAATAATACATCCCTTTAAGGCATGGATCTCAAACTGGATTCCTGGAGGGCCGCAGCTCTGCACAGTTTTGCTCCAACCCTAATGAAACGCAGCTGATCCAACTAATCAAGGTGTTCAAGTAGTCTTGAATACCTTGATCAGTTAAGTCAGCTGTGTTTGATTAGGGTTGGAGCAAAACTGTGCAGAGCTGCGGCCCTCCAGGAATCCAGTTTGAGACCTATGCTTTAAGGTACCAGTATAAATCGATTATGTACAAAATGTGTACCTTCTAAAGGTACAAAGACAACAACAGTTTTTTTACCTTTATTTTTGAGTGTACATACAATGTCTAAAGAAACAAGAGCAACTTAAAAGAACACAACTGTTTACAATATAACATTACACTCCATCTGTGAAAGAGAAGCTGTTTCCCTGCAGCTTGTGGATTTTCCTTCTTTTCTGAGTTAACTGCTATTAGCATCTAACCCTAATGACCATGGTTGCTGACTGCACTCATGCCTGCCCGAAGCAGCGGTAGGTTTGGATTTAACTTCCCGCCCCAGGCTAGACTTTATTCATCCCTATTATGCACCAATTAATATTTAAGCATGTGTGAAGCAAACAGAGGAACATCCTTCAGCATTTTCTCCTCCACATTAACAACAGGCAAGCAGCTGCAGAGCTGTAGAGCCCTGTTTAATACAACCCGCCCCTCATAAATCACAGTTTATTTGTGTGTTCATGACGGATATGTGTAGACGTTTAACACGATTGGTTTTAAGAGCAAGGGTAGAATTAATTCAAGCAATTAGTTTGAGTGATTACATGGTGCATGACTTGAGTAATCGACTGTATACTATCAGCAGCTAGGGTATATAGCTGCTGTGTCACCGTGGCTTTGAAACTGGAGCTGTAGTCAAAACAGACATTGGCTTGCTGGTTAGACGGTTGATCATTGGCTGAAGCACCTGACCGTGAGCCCAATGACCCGAAAACATCAAGACCAAGGACTTCAGTCAGTATCTCATGAATGTTACATTGGCAAATAGTTTGGTCCTTGGAGAATACAGTTGTGTCAGTGGTCAGATGTAGAATTACAAACAGTTACACATGTCTTTACAAGCTCATGCCTTCATTTACTTGTGTAAACTGTACAGTATGTGAATGGCCAAACCTCTTAAAGGTCATTGTGAGCACTATGTCGAACTATAAACTCTAGGTATCATCCTTGTTGCGATAATCTGCTGGCTAGTTTTACATGGATTTCAGAGTAGCCCATATCTCATTACTCATTACTACATTCACACCAGAGATCCAGTCTCCACCCGCATCTGAGACTTGACCTGAGATCGAGGGCGAGAGAGACTCTTCTCATCAATAAAACACAGCTTAGAAGTGTGTGTCACTGTGACTAATGTTCTCAGGTACATGTGCTGAACAATGTAAACCACTATGACATTTCCAACCTCGCTAACGTCATGTAGTCTCACTGTCTGCGTGTGGGGGTGCTTCCCATTCAGTTGGAACCAGGGTTCGCTTTCACGTCCCAGCAATTTTTCGCAGCTGATTGTACCAGGTTTGTATCACTTTGCAACACACCTGTTGATTCTGAGGCCTCCTATCTGTGCTCCTGACCAATGCAGTGGTGTGCTTTACACGCCTGATGCTTCTCTTATTCAATGATTTGTTCATGCCGAAGTGCAAGATACTGGGGTCTCCACCTCAATCTGTCAGAGTGAAACGTAGCACTGCAGTTCAGCTTTGTTCAGACTGAGACTTTCTGTTTACATGTAACACACAGACCTGCTGCCCTAAGAACACACGCCTGATACTCTGCATGTTAGCTAGGGGAGCTACAGCAACAGTTCATCAAAAAAAAAATCATGCATATATTGTGTCTGAATGGTTAACTAGTCTTCTCAGTACTGTCGTCTATCTGAAGTGTTTTCTTCCTTCCTGGGAATTGTTTACACCAGTAACATTTAATTTAGCTGCTCTACTGTTGAATTTCATGGCTCTGTGTTTTGTCTTGGCAAGACAGCAGACTAAGAGCTGAAAATAAAGCAAAAGAAAGAGGAAAGAAATTTATTGCTTGGACAATGCGCTGTCTTAGTTTTAGAGAGTTTGAGTTTTCGGGTAAAGTACATTTTTTGGGTAATACTTTAGTATGGGGAACACATTGACTATTAACTACACTTTTCCTTACTAAACTTATAATTTACTAATTAATAATAGGAAGGTAGCTGTTGTAGCACTATAAAATATCAATTAATTAACAGCTGTCCATATTTTGAATGAAACTTCACAGTTTAACAAAGTTACTTTAATTTACATTTATTTGTAGTTTGAAAGGTATGTGAACTAACAAACACTAGCTGTCAAAAGTTTGGAGTCAGTAGGATTCTACATACAAATTGTAAAATTGTGAAATGGTTTTGCACTATAAAATAACTGTTCAAAACTAGTTTGTAATTTAATTTAGTAATTTATTCCAGTGATTTTAATGATGAATTTTAAGCTTCATTACTGCAGTCTTCAAAGCCACATGATCCTTCAGAAATCACTCTATTAATATGAATATTATTAATATTAATTTATTATTATTATTATTATTATTATTATTATTATTATTATTATTATTATTATTATTATTATTATTATTATTATGAATGGTAATAGTAATAAAAGCAATAATGACTGAAGTAATAATTTCATTTGAAACTACATACAATAAGAAAGCAGTTATTTAAAATCTTAAAATATTAATAAATAGTTACAATTTAACAATCTTTTTTACATTTAATAAATGGCGCCTTAATGAACACAATAATTGTCTTTTAAAAAATGTTTTACCGGTAGTGTATATAGAAATACCCTGTAATAAAGGACAGGCAACTTATTACCAGTTTTTATATGTTAATTTGCGTGACTAATAAAAAGAATACTAAAAATATCAAATGTTGTTGGAGCAGAGGTCAAGGTCCCATAATGAAACCTGTGCATTAAGTCTTAAAAAAAATTAAATAAAACACCCGTGAATCACACACTGTGAGAAAATGTTAGGTAATATATGTATATATTACAGTAAAAGCTTTGGTGTGGGACAGGATTAACAGGTCCACCCAAAAATAAAATTCCTGTCATCAATTACTCACCCTTGACTTGTTCCAAATAAGTTTGAGGTTGTTGTTTTATTCTGTTAAACCCAAAAGAATATATTTTGAAGATTGTTGGAAATATGAAACCATTGACATTCATAGACATTCATTGACAGTTAGGAAAAACATATACGAAGGAAGTCAGTGGTTACATATGTTTTTCCTACTATGGATGACAATGGTTACATGTTTACAAAAAAAAACACATTTGTAACAAGAGTAAGTGAATGATGTCAGAAATGTAATTTATGTTTGAACTATTCTTTTAAGAAATGTAACATTTGGTTATGCAGAATAAGGCATAAACAAGTGCTTTATAGTTAATAAATAGCCAAAATGTATGCTAGTATGCAACTAGTTCAAAGTGAGAAAATAATGTCTTGAATTTTTGTGTAAATATCACGTTTGTTTTAGGTGTTTTTTTTCTGCTAACTTCCCATGAGTGCACTAATATTAATATAATTCATTTTATATTTTATAAGACTCATTTTTCAAAAGCTGATAATTGTTATGTGTTCTTGCTGATTACTTTTGTCATCATCCAATAGTCATGTAAAGTGACAAAAGGGAGGGAAAAGCTGCACAATTTAATTAAAATTACAATTAAATATCCAATATGCTGGCAAACATCAATAAATAGTTGTTACACTTTATTTTAATGATCTGACAACTACATGTTAACTAGGCCTGGGCCTAGAGATTCTGACGGTATGATAACCCTGGGTAAAAACATCATGGTTTTTACGCTATTGTGATTAATGCTCTAAAATATATTCTTTTTAATTGTCTGGGTAAAAAACTAAAAGCTTTTTTCCCCTTTGAACACAAAATGTTAAAGTCCCATGAACCCATGAATCCCATGCTGCGATTGTTATTCTTTTCGTATTGTGATGCAGTTCCTAGAGAAATGGAATTTTAAATGAGAAAACAGTGGGCGTGGCTTGTTTTTTCTACCGCGAGCTGAATGTAGTAAAGTAGGCAATTCATTCAGAAAGATCGAGAAAGGGGTTTTAGAAAAGTTATTACAACCTAACAGACTCCCCCTCCTCACCATTTCTGTTTGTTGTCAAAACTGACAGTTGGAGCGGCGTTAGCCACGCTCATTACCTCAAAATCCCATAATCTGATAAATTAACTGAAAACAAAGTGCATTTTCAGAGTTCAATAAAAGATTTGAAGGGCAAACTAATTTCTTTCTTAATGACATGCACTGAATAATTGTTCACCACAAAACTAGCAAAATCGTATGGTGAATTTTGATTTCTTGGGGACTTTGAAAAACATTGAAAAACATTTGAAATATTTTGGAACGGTAAACATGTCAGGCTAAATAATTCAAATAAATCATTGACCTTTGCTGTCTTCATTAGTTCAAAAACACAGATTTCTTTACAATTTTAAATGGCATATTTGCATATCTTTTCTGCTGGAGATACTGTTGTTCAAAAAAACATAAAAAAAAAAACCTTGACTTTTCCAAACCGCGGTAAACCTTGAAAACGGTTATCGTCCCATGCCTATTGTCAACCACTATTATCTGCAGTGGTATACTCTATTAAGCTCTATGTAGTATGAATGTAATAGAGACGTACTACATTTGTCATGTTGCCATTATCACATGACCTACCAGTGTCATTTGTGACTCCTCGCTGACATTCATAAATCATCTGTAGTGGCCTCGTGGGATACTTAAGTGTCCATCATATGCACACTTCACTGTTTTGCTGGAAGCAGTACTTACGTTTATGTAATTTCAAATGCAGCATTATTAGACTGTTGAGTTAGAAAAAAAGTACTGGCAGATATATTTATAATAACCATTATCAATAAAAAATATATATATACAAACTTGAAATAATCAATACGGTAGAGATAATATTACAATAATGAGACAACTAAAGTACCAGTACTATAAAATAGAGAAAACCCAATTTGAACAGATAACAAGAAGCATTTGATATGTATTTGAAATCAATGTCTATCCTCATTCGCTCTCCACCTAGAGTAATCTCACTGGTCTCTGGGAGAAGAAAAAAAAAACAACTGAGATATTATAAATGCTATCTCTTGTGAATTTCCTTTCCTATTGGATTAACCTTTGGCATACCAGTGAATGAGACCCAATGATTGCAAACTCTGCTGTGTGTTGCGTGTTCTGAAGCGAAACGTCCGATTTTGTGTTGCATAAAATGTCCGAGCACTGATTCAGTTGCATCATGGTCCATTTGTTAATCTGGCCTTGAACACAGTCCTGGAACAACCATGCCAGATCCAGACAGGGTTTTATCTTCATTTTAATGCCATCAGGACAGAGAGGGAGAGATTTTGACCATATGAGGGCAGAGTCTGTTTTCAAATTACTTTGAGCCTTTACACTTGTGCTTCTGCTGTAAAAACAGAAGGATTGGGGATTTACAAAGGCAAACGGCCGGAGAATGGATGTTTGCTTATTGATTTATTTATTTGCACTAATACGATGGTGTTGACCTTTAGGTGGAGTAGCATATTCTAAATGACCTTTACGGAAAAACAAATCTCAAGTGCGCTTTACAGCATAGAGGCTTATACAAGAGACACCTGAAATATCATTTTCATTCTCTCTCTCTCTCTGTAATTCTGTATATTGGCACCTTGTTAGCCTCAAGCCCTGCAGTAGTAGCTTTGCTGTTTAAGATATGCTCCTAATGTTATGGACCTATGCATTTTGAGTGCTAATGTTGCCTTGAAGAAAATCACCCTCTGCTAATGAGGGTTTTCAGTCGTTACCACACGCATTAATTAACATGACACTCAAAATTCACGCCCTCGTTTCAAAGCGCCGAATAGATCCAGACTCGCCATTCGGCCTCAATACATGGCAGACGCTCTCTCTCTCTTTTTCTCTCTTTTTCTCTTGCTTCAACATTGCTTTGTTGGTTGGTGAACATGCGTCGTCGATACTGATCAGAAGCATTGATTAAAGGGAACAAAGCATGAGGCAGAAGAGGATAAGGGACAGAAAGAGGAATGAGGTTGAATCCATTAGTGAGGTTGAATGATGATAATCACCCACAGCTGCGGGGTGTCAAACCAAAGCGTTTCGGATCGGTAAGGCAACATATGTCTTTTGTGTGTGCATTGGGGGGGTCACTGGGTTCAAAATAGCTGTTTCTCTCATGACGTTTGCTGTCAGGGCTTGTGTAGGAGCAGCACAGTGCAAAAATCAGTAAAAATCGACTTCCCGTTGCTCTGTGGAGACTTTTGTGTTAGCTGCTGCGTTTGATCTACTTGGCGCTACATGGAGAAGTGAAACTCTTAACGGCATGCATTGAAGTAGATATCAAATGTGGAGTGTGTGTTTAAATGGAAATATAGAAGACTTTTGGACTCCTGACCGGTCATGAGCTTAGTCATCATTATAATCTTAATCATTTTACCAACTGTACATCAGACGTTAGTAACAGCTAGCAAAATTAATAAGATTATGACCGATATATATATATATATATATATATATATATATATATATATATATATATATATATTCATTCATTTTATTTTCAGCTTAGTCCCTTTATTAATCTGGGGTAGCCACAGCGAAATGAACCGCCAACTTTTCCAGCATATGTTTTACGCAGTGGATGCCCTTCCAGCGAGAGGGGTCTGGATGCAGACCTGGTGCAGTGCAATCTGAGCTGCATACAATGCTTTTTAATGTTCTCACCTAACCCCGCCCCTAACCCTACCCGTCACAGTGACGTCACTCACTCCATTGAGTGCATTGTGTCTGACATTGCATCGCTGAGTGATGCAATCTCAGCTTGCATCATAAAGGCTGCATCCAGATACTATTGCTTCCAGCTGCAACCCATCACTGGGAAACATCCATACACTCTCATTCACACACATACACTACGGGCAATTTAGCCTACCCAATTCACCTATAGTGCATGTCTTTGGACTTGTGGGGGAAACCGGAGCATCCGGGGAGAACATGCAAGCTCCACACAGAAATGCCAACTGACCCAGCCAAGGCTCAAACCAGCGACCTTTCTTGCTGTGAGGCGATTGTGCTACTCACTACGCCACCGTGACACCCTTTATATATATATATATATATATATATATATATATATATATATATATATATATATATATATATATATATATATAATCACTTTTATTGTCACATCACCAGCAGCAGTGTGCTATAATGACTGAAAAGCTTAGGTGCAGGTTCCAGACAGTGCAAAATACAATGACATACTTTTAAGACATTAGATATTTAAATATACATTACATTATATACATTACAGCATTGAATATCTTCAACAGATCTACATGTAGACTCTGTAGCAGTGCTGTGTAGTAACTGATTACATGTGGACTGGATTGCATAATCAGATTACAAAAAATGAAGTATAATTGTATTATATTACAAGATGGGTTGTTACAACCTACATTTTAGTAAAATATAGACATATCTACTCAATTGTTAAAACATTGATATAAACTCAATTTTCAACCTATTAGTTGAGTTTGTCCATATTTGACTCAAAATTGGGTTGAAACGACCCAGTATTACTAAAGTGAGCATTTTGAAATGCTTATAATGTGAATACTGTTGTATTATTTGTTATGGATTACATGATTGTTTATTATTCACACAATGGCTGTATATTATTTAAACTGCTAGATTGTCCCTATTTTTATTATTATTTTATTTTAAGATTTTCTTTCTTAGAAATAAAATCATACTGTTTATTCTCAACATAGAATGACCATGTACATTTAATTTAATTGTGTTTGTGATCGATGCTTTTGAAGTTAGGTCTTTCTATCAGGCATTTTAATGTAATATGCTAAAAAAAATCCCCAAGCTTTTGTCAGTGAACCCCCTTTGACTTAACATATTTTTTTGAAGTCACCTTGAGATGTAAAGCGAAGGTTACAGAAGAACTACATCAAATGAAAAATAAAAGTAATCAAGAAGTAGTCAGAATACATGACGTAAACGAATAGTCAAACAGATTACGCAAAGGACCCAAAAATTATTTCTTAATCACAATATTCATTACCTCATATTCATACTCATTGGTACCTATTACACAAAAAAAATCAATACTACACACTTTGTGTACACCACCTGACAAAAGTCTTGTCATCAATCCCAGTTGTAAGAGCAACAAATAATAACTTGACTTCTAGTGGATCATTTGGAAAAGTGGCAGAAGATTTTTATGATGAATCATCTGTTGAACTGAATCCCAATCATCACAAATGCTGCAGAAGACCTATTGGAACCCGCATGGACCCAAGATACTCACAGAAAACAGTCAAGTTGGGTAGGGAACCATAAAAAATCATGTTTTGGGATTACATTCAGTATAGGGGTGTGCAAGAGATCTGCATCAACAGCCTGAGGTATCAAGACATTTGTGCTGCCCATTACATTACAAACTACAGGAGAGGGAAATTCTTCAGCAGGATCGCACTTCTTCTCATACTTCAGCCTCCACATCAAAGTTCCTGAAAGCAAAGAAGGCCAAGAAGCTCCAAGACTGGCCAGCACAGTCACAAGTTATGAACATTATTGAGCATGTCTGGACTAAGATTAAGGAGGAGGCATTGAAGATGAATCCAAAGAATCTTGATGAACTCTGGGAGTCCTGCAAGAACGCTTTCATTGCCATTCCAGATGACTTTATTAATAAGTTATTTTAAGTCATAGCAGAGATGTGTGGATACAGTCGTCCTAGCTCATGACAGTCATACACAAAATAATAATTTTTTTCACTGCACCATGACTTTATATTCTATACTGTACATTATTTCTGTTAAGTGACAAGACTTTTGACTAAGCAAAGTCAGACCTTACTGTCCTAATTAAATAAATACAAATCAAGGCATGATCATATTTTATTTTGGTAAAAGAGGCTTTTGCCTTTCATTTAAGCCACTTCTGACACTAAATGATTAACTAGACGTCAAGTTATTATTTGCTGTTGCTAAAACTTGGATGGCAACACGACGTTTGTCAGTTAGTATACACGTTTTCAACAGTGTTTTCATTTGTTACAATTCCAACATGAATCAAACATTCAGAATTGTATAGACCCTGTATAAGCCTCAGAGCCCCAGTGCTCATTCATCGTAACTGCATGGTAGTAAAAAATAAATAAATAGAAATAATTAGAAATCAAATAAAAACCTCCCAATCTACACACTTTTGCAGAAAGCATTCCACATAGAAAAAATAAACTATATGGATTTGAGCATATAATGACAGAAGTTCAAACTTTTTGGAAAAACTAATCCTTTAAAGCAAATATAAAAAAAGTATCCAATCCAATCATTTTCTCTTTTTTTCACTCACTTTATCGTTCTTGCTCTTTCTTCCCCATCCGCAGTGAACTTTTACCATTCAGCTGTCTAGATATTACAGTACATTTACATCCCCATATCCATCTAAAGAAATAGTAAATAGCAGCCTCTCTTTATCTTTACAGTTTCGGTGTGCAGCATTTCATCATACTGTATGGCACAGAGAGAATTTATGAAATTCAAATGACAGCGAGAGAGAAAGAAAGAGGCATTCATTTGTTTGTTTGGGATTTTTGCCTCTCTTCATTCAAAGAGCTCTGTGTTCGGGGAGGTTTAGAGTTTCTATGATGGTAAAATTGCTGCAGTTTCATCCCATCAGCCCTCCATAAACACACACTTCCACCATTAGCCATCAGATCTGATGACATTTAATGGGAGCATCAATGAAGGAAGGTATTGTTATATCCTGCGTCCAGTAAAAAGAACATTAAATCCATTACCCGTGCAGTTATTTCAACAAGCTTTTAACCCAATGCCGATCTGGTGGTCACCAGTCAGAGATGTCTGGATTGCGGAGAGGGTTTTATACTGATTCGCCTTGCCTTTGTTTGTGTTTGTCTGCTGGTTTAAACCTGCCTCCAGAAGCTATGAAGAAAGATTACAGGTGTTAGGTCAAGCTCTCAGCTTTAATGAAAGGTCATGGGAGGAAAGTGACAGTCGGAAGAACGGCTGACCTTTGAAACCTCGGAAAACACCACTCCAAAAACTGAGCATGCCGTCCAATCTGATGATCTACTGTGTGTACGCTGTGCTGTAAACTGTATGCAGAGTCAGCGCTGTAAAGTGTTGATCATCCCACCCAAAAATAAATATATAATTCTGTAATGATTTATTCACTCACATCATTCAAGTCCTATAATTGGTTTTCCCCATTTCTTTATGCCTGAGTGCCTACTAAAGTTCAGAACTTTGTCTTGCCACCTACATCAATATGAATAAATATGAATTATATAAAGAGGAAATCATGACTCAAAAACATGGGGAAATTATGCATCTTACATCATGAAGTTAAAAAGCTTATTATTATTAATTTATTGACTTTATTATAAATTCAGAACTAAAATTCTGAACCTATAGCTGAAGTAATAATTATTAGCAGAGTAAGGACATTTTCACAGTACGTCCCATTTTAAGGTCAAAATTATTAGCCCCTTTAAGCTTTATTGTTTTGATAGTCTACAGAACTAACTTGCCTAATTACCTTAACCTGCCTAGTATATTTATATATATATATATATATATATATATATATATATATATATATATATATATATATATATATATATATATATATATATATGTATACACACTCAGTTGAAGTATGAATTATTAGCCCCCCCTGAATTATTAGGCCCCTGTATATTTTGTTCCCCAAGAAGGTTTGAAGCCTCGGCTGGGTCAGTTGGTGTTTCTGTGTGGAGTTTGCATGTTCTCCCCGTGTTTGCGTGGGTTTCCTCCGGGTGCTCCCATTTCCTCCACAAGTCCAAAGACATGCGGTATAGGTGAATTTGGTAAGCTAAAGTGTCTGTTGTTTATGTGTGTGAATGAGTGTGTATGAATGTTTCCCAGTGATTGGTTGCAGCTGGAAGGGCATCCGCTGCGTGAAACATATGCTGGATGAGTTGGTGGTTCATTCCGCTGTAGCGACCCCAGATTAATAAAGGGACTGAGCCAAAAAGAAAATGAATGAATGAATAAGACAAATATTTAACTTATTCTGAGCTCCAACAAATTATTCATAATTTCTGTCTGGCTGTAAATTTTAATTATTATTTAAGAAGTAAAAACATGAATTAGAAACTAAGAATAAAAAAATAACAAAAAAATCATTCTTACTTTATAACTCCCAACTGCAACTTTATTTCTCAGATTTGTGCGTTTATATCTCTCCACGAGAATGCACAGTAGTCAACATTTGAAGTGGATCAAAAACTTTCATTAAACTTGTCCTAAAATGATTTACCAGCACCCATTCCTGCCTTAGGACAATTTTGAAACACGTTTTTGAACAGCTTCGAATGTTAACTACGGTATCTAGCAATTCTGAGGGGAAAGAGGCATAATTTATAGATAAAGTGACAGTGAACTTTTTTTATTCTTTTGCGGAAATAGGCTTGGATAGAAAAACAATGCTGACAGTCAGGAAATATACAGATAGATTTTTAACTATCATCATGAAAAGTAAAATGGTATTCTGTAAAATGTAAAATAAAAAAATATATATACAAATATAAAGCAGTATAATAGGTTTTCATCAAGATGACTTATTATTATAGTTTTTATTATAAATTCAGAACTATATATATATATATATATATATATATATATATATATATATATATATATATATATATATATATATATACCTAATGTTAATAAGAATATAGAATGAATTATTCTGAATTAGAAATTAAGAG
The DNA here is from genome assembly GCF_903798145.1 of Danio aesculapii. Taxonomy (NCBI): domain Eukaryota; kingdom Metazoa; phylum Chordata; class Actinopteri; order Cypriniformes; family Danionidae; genus Danio; species Danio aesculapii. The sequence continues at coordinate 25,694,872 of NC_079442.1, read as the reverse complement.
ACAAATTTAACTTAACTTGAGCTCTTACTAATATTCATACCTTTCTGTCTGTCTGAAAATTGAAAATATTTGAAAAGTAAAAAATATATACTAATTAGAAACTAAGAATCAATATGTAAGAAATAAAGATGCATCGTGCATGAAACTATCTTTACTGTCAACTAAGGCGCATAGCTGCTTGCTGATACAGTGGTGTGAATGACGTTACAGTGTGATAAAGGTTTTCAAGTCCCTTTTTGCAGGGGACAATTTTTATGATAACCTTGACCTGTACTATACGCCACTTTTATCATCTCTCTTCCATTTTTGGCTTCTATCAGGTAAAATGGCTTTTTTTTTCCATGAGCAGCAGTAGTGACGGGGTAGTGAAGTTAAGCTCAGGGAGTTTCTCAGAGGAAGATACCCACTAGGTCACAATTCATTTTCAATCCTCTCAAAGTGCCCTCAATACAAAAATGCAACAAATACTGTACATGCAATTTGCAAAGTAAAGCAGCATTTTTATTATTATTATGATTTTGTTGCATATTATCAGTTCAGGGTGGCACGGTGGCTCAGTGGTTAGCACTGTTGCCTCAGAGCAAGAAGATCACTGGCTCGAGTCCCAGCTGGGTCAGTTGGTATTACTGTGTGGAGATTGCATGTTCTCCCCGTGTTGATGTGGGTTTCCTCCGTGTGCTCCGGTTTCCCCCACAGTCCAAACACATGCGATATGTGAATTGAATAAACTAAACTGGCAGTAGTGTATGTGTGTGAATGGTTGGCTTAGATTGTAAGCCAATTAGGTTAAGTTAGGCCAGTTAGGTTTACTGCAGATGGTCTATTGTTTCAAACATCATAAACCATTAACCTTTTTATGCCATGCATCAGTCATTTGAATTCAGAAGTGACATACAGTACATACATGAACTAATTGGTAGTTTTTTGTTTGTTTGTTTTTTGACAATTTACTTTCACTTTAAAACAGTGGTGTCCAAACTCAGTCCTGGAGGGTCAGGGTCCTGCTGAGTTTAGCTCCAACTTGCTTCAACACACCTGCCAGGAAGTTTCTAGTTTAGGTGTTTTTGATTAGGGTTGGAGCTAAACTCTACAGGACACCCCTGCTTTAAAACTACTACAAAAGTAAGATAAAAGAGCATGCATGTATGTATGGAATATCTTACATAACTATGGAGAACAGAACATTTAGAAAATTGGATAAACTCAGGCTAAAAACAATGAATCAGGAAAAAAGGTTATTAAACTTTATCTCAGAATTCTGACTTTATAACTCCCATCTGCGACTTGATTTCTCAGAATTGTGAGTTTATATCTCACTGCTAGTTTGTAATTCGGAAAAAAGGAAGGATTTTAAGATAAAGTCACAAACTTTGTTTCATTCTTTTGCGGAAATGGGCTTCCATAGAAAATAGTGCTGACAGTCAGAAAACTAGCATCATGAAAAGTTGAAAGTATTCTGTAAAATCTGTAATATTATTGATGATGATTAAAAACTTAATAAAATTAAGCCCTAAAATATTTTTGAGCAGAAAATCAGTACATTAAGATTATTTCTAAAGGATCATGTGACACTGAAGGATCGAGTAACGCCTGCTGTAAATCCAGCGTTGAGTGACAGGAATAAATCACATTCTACAATATATTCTCATACACTGTAAAAATGCTAGGCTTCCACAAAATTTATTTATGTTGGGACAACATAAAGGAATTAAGTTAACTTATTAGTTTTTACATATTTAAGTGTATTGAACATAAAACAGTTAAATTGTCCCACCCTCCAAAAAAAACCTCAAGAATCAAGTTGTTTAAACACATTTTAAATAAGTAGTTTTGAACAAACAGCAAACATCATTTTTTGAGCATAGAAAACATCTATTTTAATAGTAATAGTACTGTTACAATAATAGTAATCAATTTTTTTAATGATAGTAGTTTTTATTGCATTTCTTCAGTTTGATCAGAAAAGACTTTAGCATGTACATCCAAACTTTGACTGATTGTGTTTATGAAAAGTTTTGCAAAAAAAAATAGGCCAGTACACTGAAAAAAAATGATTCAAAGATGATTCCTTGGATATAATATTTTTTAAGTTAAGTGGTTGTAAACAATTTATTTAGTTGTAAACAATTTATAAACAAATTAAGTTGACTATTACTAAATTGTTTGTTTAAATTCAACCCATGAACATTGTTTGCAATAGTTTTGCAGAAATAATTTTTTCTGTGTAGATATTAGATATTAGGCCAAAATAGGCCAGTAGATATTAGTGCATATTAGAAGAATGTCTCATAGTTTCAGTTTCAAGTACACCTAATACACATTTATATAACATCACTGTATTCACAAAATTCAGTTTATTTTAGTTCACAAAGTAAATCAGTGGCTAAGATGCAGAAAAGAAAAAAAAATTTTTGTTGAAAATAGATTTGGCAGCACAGTGGCTCAGTGGTTAACACTGTCGCCTCACAGCAAGAAGCTCTTTGTTTCGAGCCATGGCTGGTTCAGTTAGCATGTCTGTGTGGAGTTTGCAGTGGAAGGGCATACGCTGTGTAAAACATATGCTGGATAAGTTGGAGGCTCATTCCACGGTGGCGACCCCTGATAAATAAAGGGACTAAGCCATAAAGGAAATGAATGAATGAAAATGGATTTGTGTAAATGTAAAAATTCAACAAAAAAAAGTGAAAGGAGAAAACAAAAAGGATTTCCTAATGGTGTCTTGCTCTAGAGGTAGTAAAACACATGAGAAAGACATAAGAGTTTTGGTCGGGATGCATTATTTGGGCTGGTATCTTAGCAGCGCCTCCTGTGGTGCCGACCCTGATTGTATACTGTATATACAAGTGCTTTTGACAGGTGTACAAATTACCATCCCTCTTCTCAGCATGGAGAATGATCATTGCTTCCTGCTGAAATTCCTATAAGCTGATGTATCGAGGCTTTTGGAAATCCTATATGAGAGTATTCATTAACCCATAATGTTTGTATGGAGAGAATCTGTGTGTTCATTGTCATAAAAAGCTCATTAAAACTGCACAGAGAATGAATGAATGATGATGATGATGGCTCTTTTTTTTCTTCACGCTGCTGTGCAAATGACCGTGCTGAAGTTACACAGCTGTGTGATCTTTTAAAATGTACAAATCGCAGTATCACCCCGCAGTATCAAGAGCATTTCTGCGCTGTAAACGTGTGATTTTGGCGTTCAGCTGTGTCGAGCTGAAGGTTTCAGAAGGTGATTTGTCACTCAAACACATTGAGTAGTTAAGAGCAGATTCTGACAGATTAGTTTCATGACATGGAAAGACAGAATAATGAATACATTTCAAGACTTCATTCATTTCTCTTTTACTGGTTACAGGTTCAGTTTCTTATTCTACACAAGTAAAATTGAAACTGAATGAAAGTATGCACATACAGTAGTACCTTTAAAGAAGAATCGAAATACAAGTGCATATCACTGTTTTAACCATAATATCTTAATATTCATATGCTTTTTTCAATGGTTCCATTGAGAAACAGCTATTTTACTTTATAATTTCATTTTGGGCTCATTAGGCCCCATAAAAAAAAAAATTAAAAAAAACATATAGTGCTTCCCACACATAAACTTTACTTGGACGGGCCGCCCAAGTATATTAACTGCCACCCAAGTATATTAAGTTACACTTTTTTTCATATCCGCCTAATAATACAAACATCTGCGAGCGATTAAGAAGTGGAAAATCTTCTCTCCTTTACCGTTTCATACTGCTCGTTCTGTGTGCGCAAGAACACCCCCACAGACATGTCTCACATGCTCTGCAGACTCTCAGAGATGCACCTTTTTGCGTCCGGCCGGGGTTTCTAAATCTACTAAAATGTCCGGGATTTGGTTTTGCTTTCATTTTCTAAACTGTCGTTAAATGTATTCGCACAGCCACAAGAGCAAGATAGACATTAAATAATTTTATTTTTATCTAAACGACTCAGAAAAACTTTACTAAATATTCAGAGAGGACGAAATTACATCTAAATCGGCTGCAGAATATTGGTACACCATTAGAAATGGGTAATCAATTCATTTGTCTTCTTTGTCGTTTTTTCTTCATTTTGTCGTTTTATTCTTGTAATAATTATAGTTTTTAGAGATATTGTCTGTTTTTATTCCTTTTTCATATCATTTATTTCTCATTTGTTGTATATTTTATTTATTTGATGATGTCAAAATATTTAATACATCTAAAATGCTATGGCAATACTGTACAAAATGTCATGCCAATAAAGCAACCTGAACTTAAATAAGAGATAGAGAGGAGCAGATTTGACCTGTCAGTAGGTGCACATGGCTCCTGAATAGCATAAAAGAGAAATAGTGGATTTCTTTTTCTTTTTCTTTTATTTTACTTTATTTTTATTTTAGATTTTTTTTACTTTAACCCATCGAAAAGAAAAAGTTAAAATCAGATAATAATTAAAATAGTGTTAAAATCAAATTATGTTTTGTTTGTCGCATTTAAGTTTACTATTTATGTGCTATGGGTAAAAGGTGTGCACTGACATATATAGTGCTATTATAAATGTCACTTATTATCATAGTATATAATCAATTATTCAAATCAATGATCAATGACAATGTTGTTGTTGTTATTATTATTATTATTATTATTATTATTATTATTATTATTATTATTATTAATATTATCATTATTATTACTACATTAAATAATTTGACAGTTATTAACTTTTCTGGACCAAAGTGCAACCATGTTAGGTTTGCAAAGTAAGAATACATTATTACATTAAGAATTACATTATTATAATTTATTATTATTATTATTATTATTATTATTATTATTATTATTATTATCATATTTATTTATTTAATCTTATTTAATAATTTTTTTTCTAAACTTTCTAGAGACACCCTTGTATTTTCATTAAGCGGTTTCTTTTTACCAGTATGTAAAGAAAATAAATAAATATGTGCAACATTGTTTGTAAAGAAAGAATAATTAGAGTAGTTGAACAAAATCCTTTATTTATTTATTTATTTATTTATATTTATTTTATTATTATTAAATTAAATAATTTGACAGTTTTTCCAAATTTTTCTGCACAAAAGTGCAACAATATTTGGTTTTTAAAGTAATAAAAATTAGAAAATACATTATTATTATTATTGTTATTGGTATTTATTATTATTATTTATCTGACATTTTTCTGAAATTTCTAGAGACACCCTCATGCTCTCATTAAGCGGTTTCTTGATCCCAGTAAATTAAGAAAACAAATTAAATGTAATAAATATGTGCAACATTGTTTGTAAAGAAATATCATTAGAGTAGTCGAACAAAACCCTTTATTTATTTATTTATTTATTTATTATCCATAAGGTTGTTCTAAACAGTGTTCTGCATCTCTGGATTCCAGTCTGAACAGTCGTAAGAAATCCAGATCAGATGTTGTACCTTGCTTAGTACAGAATTGTACAATAATGTACACTGTAAAAAAAATCTTGATCTCTGCTCTGTCTACTTTTGATGTTGAAAATTCAACTCTACGGTTTAAAAAAGTGACTTTTATTGACATTTTAGTAGTTTGAAATAATATATAAATAAATAAATTAAACAACAGAAAATGTCCTGACAGCTTATTACAAGGTTTTTGCAGCATAAAATACAACACCAACCCAGACAATATATTACTTTAAACTATTAAAAATGTTCATAAAAGTCACCTTTTCCAACTTTTTAAGGTAAAGGTTGTCAGAAGAAAGATCAGGGTCTCATAATGCGATTCAAAAGCATAAATAATAATAAAAAAATAAAAACATGAATCACAAATACAGAAAACTATTAACTTACGGATATTTTACAGTGTAGGACAGAGTACAATAATAGCAAACACATAACACAGACAATAAACTCAAAGAATCCTGTACTGTTCCAGTCATAAGTCAATACATTCATCTCTATTACAAACGCGATTGAAAGCAAACGCACAAAGGAGGAGGAAGAGTCTGTGACTGACAGAAATGAACGTCTCTCCCACTCACTGTTTCTGTTTAATGCATTTGCTCATTGACCACTGTCATCTTAACTGCTGGTAATGAATCTGCTACTGTCACACTGAATAATGATTTCACTCCACACCACCACCAGCTGCTGCTGCTCGGGGCGCTGCATATGTTTCTCTGTGTGTATGTGCGTGTGTGTGTTTTATGTGTGCATGTGTGTGTGACGCCATCAAAACTTTGCTTTTGCTGCACTGAACAAACTGGAATGAATGCCTGTTGTTTTTGTCTTTGGGCTTCAATTTAATCATCATTAGTGAGTCATTCAGAGACATGAAATGGATGATTTTGACAGTCATGTGATCGCAGCCGCAACACTTCATACATACTGATGCGCACAAACACACACACACACCCGCAGCCATCCTTCTGTCTCCTGTGGATCTCTTTCGGCCCCAGCTGCTCGATGCTGGTGCTAATGTCACTGAACAGTCATCACTTCTGCGCGGTGTTTATGTTTACTCCTGATATTAGTTGCCCATGGCAACAAATTAATTAATGATTCTGCAGTGATAGCTCCTGCTGCTCTCAACTAGTGCTCATAAAAACAAATATCCAGCTTTAAACAGATGGACTCCACAGTCAAAGTGTGGTTTGTTGTGCCTAGCAGACTCTCAGATCTAACTCTGATTAATGAGAGAGGACGTGTGACCGAACACTGACTGAATGCTGCAAAAAAACGCTATCTTTTTTGAGTTTTACAGTAGAAACGATGCATATTTAGAAGGATAATTCTGCTAAAATTCAAAATGTTATCATTTACTCCCCCTCCAGTTATTTAACACCTGTTTGAACTCATTTCTTCCGTTGAACATGAAAAGATATTCTCAAGAACGTTGGACGTTTTCCAGCCTCTAATGGCTGCCGTTTTGTAACACTGTTTCAAGTATTGTCTTTTGTGCCAAGTAACAAAAAGAAACTCATAAATGTTGGATTTTGTTTGGAAATGAAAATCAAGTTTATGTCATAACCCAACGTCAGGCCAACGTCAATGTCCAACATCCAACCTAAAATCAACCTAAAATCAACCAAATATCAAAGTCTAAGAATGTTACACCTTGACGTTGTGGGGTCGTTACCACTATGACATCTATCAGACATTAGACATAATCTAAATACAACCAAATATCAACAAAATTTGACATTGTTATTGGATGTCAAAATAACGTTGTCCTTAGACGCTGGCTAGACATTGAATTTTGGTTACCTGATGTCATAAATTTAACCTAACGTCTTATGATGTTGTGTGCCTGCTGGGTAGGTAAAAGTTAGATTTTTGGGTGAACTTTCCTACTAATATTCTTATCCTTGGTAAACAACAATATCTTGAATTAAATTTGTTTTCTTGCCCCGCTGGCAATATTTTTTCTCTTAAGGCATAAATGTAAGCAACCTGAATGACGTTTATGCTTATGGTTGACATTTGTATACTAGATTCTTGCAGGTTGCTGAGAATGTCAGTTAGAGGACATATCTGTACCCATCGTCAGATTCATCTGAATGTGTGAAAAAAAGAGAAAGTATGTGTCAATATGTCAGGAATGGAATACTAGCTGACTGCATGCTGAATCTTAAAACACTGCAGCATTTTAAAGAAAATAATACACTTTTGGAAATTTTGGTTAGTAGCTTTCTTTCATTTCACACTAAGGAAGCATTTATTTGCAACAAAAAGGCTGCATTCTTCATTTAAACATCATTGTCTTTTTAACAGACATTGTCACAGCATGACTGACGTTTTGTCAATGGTCATTATCAAATAATGCACGCAAAAACTGAACTGTTGCTCATTGTGGTGTCAGAAACACACTGAACACATTATATGAACACATACCAAAATCTATTTCTTAGAGTGCATTTTAAAGGGTTAAGCAAACACCGTGTCTAGTATTAAAACTGGATATTAAACTTTTGTTTAAAAAAAGAAAAAAATGAGCAGAACAAATCATTGAAATCAAATATTATAAACAAATTATGATTGATTGATTGATTGATTGATTGATTGATTGATTGATTGATTGATTGATTGATTGATTGATTGATTGATTGAATCAGTATGAAAAATATTATGGAAATATGAAGTATTTCAATGTACATTATAGTGGTTATATATTATATATGGTTCCCGATTAGGTTTTTAGCACCACAGACCGGTCAACCCCTGACAATTTTACCGCGAACCCAGAGGGGCGGTGGGGGAGTCTTATGTAGATTGCGAGGCAACCATCAACTGTTTTTTCAGAGGATGACAAGCTACCAAAACATTGCTGTAATTCTGATACGAGTTTTTTTATAGAAAAACCTAAAAAGCACTGCAGTGTTTGGGTGCTATGTGTTGGTCTGATATAATTAGTCTACCAAAATTTGCATATTCCATACAAAGTATACAGTAAAGCTGATCTGTCGTGACGTTCTCATCACGTGACTTGCGGAGCGCTGATGGCATTCTGAAAAGTTATTAAGATGTTTTCAAGTGGGCGTGCCTGGAACACGCGAACGTGTCGCTCCCAATATGTGTCCACAAGCCACGTGCCACAATTGGAAATTGCGCACGAAAAAGATGTGATATGTGAACGGCCACTAAGACCGCCATCATTTCCGTTCTCCAGCAGTTGATTTTCTTCTTAGACAGACATTTTGGATTCATCTGATTTGTTGACAAATGGGTTGCGGATCCATTTCTTTGGCAGTTCGTGGGTCCTTCACTGGCTGGTCCTTTTCCTCTTCGCAAAGAAACTTTCCGAAGACGTCTGTTTCTTACTCATTTTGCTAGCTTGTGGGTTAAATTTTGGCACTCAAGTGACCGAGAGGTAACTGTGAGAATACGGTCATTTTTTTAAATAAAAGATTTTTCAAAATAAAAGATCGTTCAAACTCAGATAATAAATAAAAAGGACATAAATAATGATTTCTTGTGCATGGGGGTTGGGGACCACTGCATTATAGAACACTTTAGGTATGTACTGTTAAGGTATTAGTATGGACACTTTACATACAACTGTGTTGAGTATAATCTCATTGACATCTTTTGTGTTTTTTATATAAAATTATATAATAATTATTTCACACACTTGTTGACAAATAACTTCACAATATATTCTAATTACAAACTAAGAAGTATCACATTATCCGATATTTTTAGAATTAAAAGTTATTTGTAATTTACACTATAACTCACCGAGGGCAGCTTTGCTTGCACCATGCGACTTAACAATTGTCAAAATGGTAATCAGCACTTTGGGAGTCCAAAAACAAACATATAGAGGCAAAACAAACTTTACACCCTTGACTCCTGATAATACAGAGGTCTTATAACGCTAAACAATCTCACTGAATATTATTTTCAGCATTATTACCTTTCATCTACAACCTCAACAAATGATCCCCAGTGCATTACAACAGTCTGAAGCCTAAGCTTCACATAATAACATTTATATTATATGGTGGAAATCTATGAATTCAATCTTCCCTTGAGATCACACACACAAACTCAATCTTACATTTTTATATAGGCTGCAGCATCAGGGATAAGCACAAATAATATTCTGATATGATCATCATCTCTCTTATACAAACTGTCTGTATCAGAGGCCACATGTATTTATTTTGTGTTGTCTATATATTTTTACTGTAATTTTAACATTTTATATTGCATTTTGTGAATCGTCAAGAATCAAATGTTCAACTAAAAATATTATTTAATGTACTACTTAGAAAAAGTCACTTCTTGAACAGCATTGAGGAAAGTCACTTGTATAAGTAGTGCATTATAATATTGAGTTACTCTCCCAAAAAAAAATGCACTCTCCTTTAAAAAATGCAGGATAAAATTATATTTTGAGAACGTTCTGAGATAAATATTGCAATAAAGCCTAAGAGTACTAACATGAAATAATTTATCTAAAGGCAAAAACAGATTTTAAACCCTTAAAATGTTTAATAACACAATTAAGAGTAAGACAATAAAAAACATCCCCAAATCAAAATAAATATTTGAGCTTTATATATTGAATAAATTACTTCACGTGGCTTTAACAAATGTGTAAATCGTTTCCCAAAAGGGAAAAAAACGTACTATATTACAAAACGTAGTCGCTTCTACAGTAACATTAGACAGTGGCTGCATCTCCTCAACAATAAAAGCAATAACCTTTTTTTTGTTTAGTCGAATTAATGGTTTGACCTGGAGAACATGAACTGGGGTCAATCATTTGTTGTTTAGCAGGAGGTGGGGTGCGGGTGTAGTGCTTCACATCCATTTCTCTTTGTTTTTGTTTCTATGTCAGTTGTCAAGAGTTTTACTTACACATAATCTACACTTATCAACAATCCCCTACTCTTCTTCAATAAATTAAAAATAAGAAGAATCCATTGCAAAAATGTAAGTCTCTGGCCTGCCATTGTTTCAGTTTCTGACTGTAGTGATGATGGGCGATTTATGAATGAATCATTTGTTTTAACTGGATCTTTTAAGTGAACTGGTCGAACTAGTACTTTAAATTAAACACAGTTGTCGTGAAACGGTTTGCGTCTTCAGTAAGTACCAACACCCTGATACCTCCTCTGACTCTAAATAAACCCATATCAGTTAGTGGATTCAGTTAGTACAACAGTACACTGACTCATCTGCTGTGAAAAAGGAGACCTGATGATGATGATGATGATGAGTGCGAGCCGACTGTTTGTTCCCTAGCAGAACGCTCGTTTATTGATTGTAATTCAACCTAACTAAGGTCATTTTTATTCCGCAATATATTTTATAAAAGGTGATTAAGCAAGGTAAAAAGTTACTCGCGTACATTTTTTTAAAAGTAGCTCAAATAATATGACTTATTTTTAAATGTAATACGTTATATTACTCATTACTTTGGAAAATTCCTATATTACATAACGCGCGTTACTTATAAAGTGTTCCAACACTGATCTTGAATGACATAAGAGTGAATAAAGTATGCTTGGCACACTACTGTAAATGCTATTTTGTACTATAGTAGGTTTCGTGCATACAAAATTCATTCTCCATTTCCCTCATGCTTCACTTAAACTACAGCAAGTAGTAGTACACTTTGTTATTGTTCATTTATTAATGTGTGTGGCTTTATTCCTACAGCTTAAATCAGTAAGCCCCAGTGTCCTTCTCTCTCACCTGTGCTACTTTTCCACAGCTTTTATCTTTATTTAAGCGTTACGCAATCACACCACAGGACATCTGCACCCAACACCCTGCTCTTTTTAACTGCATCTCTACCCCTGGCCATTATTTCACCTTTGAATTCCTCCCTATGATCCTCCCATTCTCTGTCTATCAGTACAGTATCATTTGCTGGACTGCGGCGAGTCAAGGTGAATCTGGTCGAACAAACTGAACATCAGCATCCCGGCGGGACCTCATCTCGCTGCGGTCACACCGCCGTCCTCTCAGGTGCCCCTGCTTCACACAAATGTGGTTAAATAGCCCGAGGCAAACACACGCAGCCAATTCCACAGACACCTTCAGCTGATCCACAGCATCAGCCCTGCCGCACACTGAGCTCTACTACAGCACAGGACGCTTTTCTTTTAGTCTGGAGGTAATCTTGGCACCACACAAATCTAAGATTACGTTTTGGGATACAGGTTTGCTGACAACAGCTGCTGTAGTCATTAAAGATTTGTTATAAAGTAATACACAAGACAAAGATAACTATTCAAAATACAAATTGAAAAGTCATTTTTTTACAATTTAAACTTAAAATATAATAAAAAATATAAAATAATAAAAATACATACCTGTTTCAGTATATTACATAACATTAAAGAAATTATTTTGTGTTTAACCCCTTGTGTACTGTTCAAATTTACTAGCCTTTTGTTATGTTCGGGATGAAAACTTCCACTGAATTGAACTGCTGTAAAAATGGATCATATAATTATTATTTTAAATTTTTTTGCATAAATCTGTTAATCAACCTCAGTCCTGATCAAAACTACAAAATTGCTTAGAAAACTACAGGATTTTAACTCTTTAATAGCCAAATTCATAAATAATGCCACTGATTTGATGAACAAAAACACACAAAATGACACTTTTATAATATAAAAAGTAATTGTGGATTTTTTTTTACCTTTTATTACAATCTTGGACATGTGAATGATTAGTAACAGCATTGGCTTTGATGCATTGTTAGATCTTCATTATTTCTTTACTGTTGGTGGTTGTTTTTGCCCCATTGACTTACATTATAACAACATTTGATGGTGCATAAATACACAGTCTTTGTTTTTATTTACTCCATGTAGTTCTGAGAGCTGATGCATATTTTGATTTTCCCAGACACATCAAGGTAAGTGCCTAAAGGTCACTCTCACACTTTCACACACTTACAGACACACATACACACACTTTAATTTGCTGTTATACTCCACATAAAATCCAGAAACTAAGCTTTTAAACTAAGCTACAGTACCTAAAAGGTTAATGGTGGCAAATGAGGATCAAAAGTAAAAATTACAAATTTTACCTCTTCCCTACTGGGAAAACCACCAACAATCAAAATGCATGATTATATGGTCTCATGGTTTTAAAATAAAAAAAGTGGTTATAATGGATGCCAATGGGGCAAAAACAGCCACCAACAGTAAATTAGGGAGAAAAGAAATGAAAATTAATCAAAAACAATGCATTAAAGGCAATATTGTTTCACATGTCCAAGTCTGTGATAAAAGGTAAAAAAAAATCCAGTCCACAATTACTTTTTATATTGAAAATATGTCATTTTGTGTGTTTTTTTCACCAAATCAGTGACATCATTTATAAATCTGGCAATTAGAGAGTTAAAATCCTGTAATTTTCAAAACAATTTAGTAGTTTTGATGAGGACTGAGGTTGATCAACAGATTACAGCGATTTATTTTAGTGGATGTTTTCATCCCTAACAAAAGGATAGTAAATTTGCCCAGAGTGTATCGTTAAGTTTTGTTTTTTTAATTCAAAGCTTTTTCTTAAAATATGTGTCAAAATATGAGTTGTCACCAAAAATCATTGCGCTAGCTGAAACACAGAAAAAGTTATGGCCAAATGAGGACACAAAATCAGCCCAGAGTGGATGAAAACATCCCCAACAGCACAGGGTTAAAGAAATCAGATGAAACCTTAACCAATTGTATTTTCCTAACACTGTTAAATACTAAAAGCTAAAATGAAAACACATATTTAATGCAAAATAATTAATAAAATAATAATTCTAGAAAGTTTGAAGCATTTCCTTTAAAATTAAAATAAATTGGTGTAAAAAAATTACTTATTAAATCTACACACAAATATGTACAAGAAATAATAAAATTGACAAAAGGACATAAATTACCCAAATAAAAAAAATCATTGTTCACTAATCACTAAAATACACACATATTATGCCAAAACAAACTTTATTTTGGATTCAATTAGTCACGAGTAATCTTCGTCCAGCACTAATAATTATATTATCTTATATTATACATTACATTTAAAAGTGAACAAAACTGAATAGTTTCCCTCAGTATTAATACATTTTAATTGCTTATAAACTATATTATCGGAGCTCCAGGGAAAATCATAAATTAAAATGCAACCAACTTCACCAAAATGTATTAAATGCTATTCAGTGAATGAAATAAACCTACATTTTCTACCTCTGTTGACACATCTATACAGATCTTCTTTTGATGTTTATTTAAAAATGTTGTCAGCTTAGCAAGATTCAAACTCTGCTTTAAACCCAGCACAAAACAGCACACACACAAGTCCATCGACTGCACAATATAAACACACTCTTGCCAAACTAAGGATATTCAAATGACTCTCTCAGCCAAGCTGCTGCTGCTGCTATTTTAGCAGCCAAACTCGTTCACAGGCATGCACGTTCACTTACATAAACTTACAAACACACACACACACACACACACACACACACTCCAGGGCACCAAATGCGTTTGTAAACAGGCAGATGGGCCCCTTCTGCTCCTGATCTCGTGTCCGTCTCCACAGCCAAAAAACTGCTGATCCAGGTCACACACTTAAACATAAATACTGAACAATCAAAGCGGGCACAGCACATCTGATTCCAGGCCAGATTATTCAATGAGTACATTTACATGCACTGTTATACCCATTCTGTTTTCGCATATGTCGGCACATGACTCAATTCATAGTTGAATTTTTAAGGATTATATAAGTAGTTAATTCCAAATTGAAAATGTATGATGCGGTTTTACGTGATATGTGCGATTTGATTGGACAGGAATCCCAGAACAGATTTTTTTAATCCTCATTGACAAAAAAATAATAAAGTAGTGACTGCAGGTTGAAGTAAAGTAGTGGAGTAAAAGTACCAATACTGCACTAAAAATGTACTCAAGGGAAAGTAAAAGCTCACATTTTTAAAACTACTTAGGAAATTACAATTCCTGAGAAAAACTACTCAATTACAGTAATTTGAGTATTTGTAATTAGTTACTTTACACCACAGCCTCTGTGCACCCTGTTCACACATAAAGGATTACATCAATATTGCGTTCACAAACATCATTCAGAGAGAGCATGGCAGGCAAACATCAACACTAGAACTACCAGAATTCTTTTAGAATTACCATAGCGCCCATATAAGCGGTTCTCATATTGTTACGTCATATTTACATTCAACGCTTCTATTGAGATATTAAAATTAAGCTTTGAATGTCTGTCACGATAAGCCTCTGACGGAAAGGGAGAGAAGGACATCAACTTAGTCTCAGAAAACTTTTTACAGAAATCTCATTTTGCATGCTATCTTCATCAAATTTGAAATATAAACTCATGAGACACTTGGCTTTCCAGTCATATTTTTTTCTAGGACATTACATTAATGTTTTCCTGTGTTTGTTTATGGAAAAACAAATATTGAACACAATACAATTTTTTTTATCATGACTTCATAGTGTATAACTTTTATATTTTTTAACATGTAACTTCACTTTTTTACCACAGTAAAGCTCTGTGTTTGTAGCTTACTGGAGTCAAGAACTGTTACTATTTAAAGTTAGGTAGGTGTAAATCCCCAAAATTGAGTGCTGACTAACAGGTTTAAATAAGTCATCACCCTAAAAATACAATCTTTTTGGTAATATAGCCTATAAATGTATATAGTTAGGCTATTAGAACACACGTGAATGTCTGCACCTCACTTTTATTTTCATTTTCACAAGCATGAAATACGGCTTTATCGTGGCACTGAATATGCTGTTTTGAAAGACATATCTAAAGTAAAGTTATGTTTTTGGTGACTGAAAGTTATGTTTTTGTTAGCATGAAGTTGCTAGGCAACAGAGGCATGCATATTTAAAGTCATGGGAAAAGTAGCAGACAACTGAAATGCATGTGATGATTTTGACCGCTATGGTAGTTCTAGGTAAAATGTGTGTGTTTTATTTCAACTGTGTTATTTAATTGTAAAATTTTAAAATGGTTAAAATGACTGCCTCGGTTGTTCTAGTGTTAACAACCTACATTCTCTTTTAAAAGTTTGGCATTGTAATTGCTAACTGTACTTACTTGTAGTACTTGTAGTTTTCTCTCTGGTGAATGTTGTGAATCATAGTGATATCATCTTGTGTGTTCATGCGTTCATGATGTTGAGTTTCAGGGTGGGTCGTAGGCTTTCAGTGCTATCAGGCTAACGTTAGCATTTTCCAAGTCATTTATTGCACCAGTAATGTCCATCTGCTCACATATTGTGCACAATGTTTATTGATGCAATGAAAACAGCATTATCGCTATATTAAAACAGTTTGTTCCTACACATCCACTAAATGGACTTACATGCCTCAACCTCCTCCTGTTTCAGTCACTTGCCTGTAGAAACATCTCTGACACTGCTGGTTAACCTTAGATTGATTTTCTCCCCATTTATCTCGACTTTAATCTCGCTAAATTGTTTTCCATTGACTCTCAAACTGATTAAATTTGACTGCCAGAATCAAGTGTTGGTCTACAGGATCATGTTGAGAAGTTGGACATATTTTTGTCATTGAGATCAAGATCATATTATCAAGCTTAGCCATTCATATTTTGATTAAATATACTGTATTGCGAGCAGCACATAAGTATATCTTTATAATACAGTAGTTGTTTGCAGCATGATATGGACAATATTTGACTGGCATGTTCATATATTGGTCATATAAGTCCCCATTTACACTTAATAATATAATCAGCAGTCAATGGCATAAAATACATGTGTAAACGATGTCTAAAACATTTTGGCCACTTCCAAAGGCTTTATTTGTCTTAAAAATCAACCGTTTTTGACCACTTCCAGAGGCTTTATTTGTCTAATATCGTAAGATTGGTTTTAAGTTGAATTTTTTTAAATACACAATGTTCTCTTACCAGTCCTGATTCTAACATAAACCGTCAACAAAAAAAAAGTAGAAACAAAAGGTTTTGCTCTCCATACTGTATCCTTTTCCATAGTCCCTTTTTACATTTGAATTTACATTTCGCAAGCTTATTTTGCAATATTAGTGCAAAAGATCAGAAATAACTTAACTTCCGAACTTAAGGGAAGACGTAACTATTTTACATATTGTGAGAAAAGAGGCTAAATCTTACAAATACATACGATTTTTAAAAGGTTGTCCCCAAACCCCACTCCTAACCCTACCCCTTATTGGGAGATGAGCAAATTGTACTAAAATGTATGAATGAGAATGTGCAAAATAATATAAATTAGTCACTAAATCAAAGAGTTACCAGTTGCTGGGCGATTACATCGGACTATCCCCAGAAATTAGTGGAAATAAATGTGTCTACTTAAAACCCCAGGTGTAAATGTGAACATTTTTTATCATCTACATGTGATAAGATGGACAAAATTGTGATATAATTGACAAAATGCATCTTAATACCAAGTGTAAACAAGTCCTGGCACTATTTACATTGCATTGTTTCACCAATAACAAATGATGTTGATCTTGTTCTGCCAATGAAACTTGTTCTACTAATGTGACTCATATCAGGCAGATTGCAAACAAGTTTAAACATTGCACATCTACAATAAACTGAGTAACATCCAGACAATTTTGGAATTATAGCCTCCTCATACACACATACTAGAGGCTGAATGCAGGTTCCTAAAACACACACTGCTCTTACTAATTGAGTTCGACTTTTGCTGGATACTTCAATAGCTGCAAGGTCAGATTTATTGATGAAACTTCAGTGATTTGACAAAGGTGAAATAAATCAGGGAGACTTCAGAAAGACCACAAAGTTTTGCTTGTGATCAGCATTTGTCAATCTACTCTATCTATCTATCTATCTACAGTATCTATCTATCTATCTATCTATCTATCTATCTATCTATCTATCTATCTATCTATCTATCTATATATATATATATATATATATATATATATATATATATATATATATATATATATATATATATATATATATATATATATATATATATAGGCAGTCTATAGAATCTGTATACAACAGTTGCAAATAAACACACAATATATAACAGATATTTCAGCCAAAAATGTATTGTAATTTCTCTCTTCGTTGACTCAACCTCAAGTTGTTTCACAACTGTTTGAGTTTGATTCTTCTTTTGAACCTCTCAAAACTTATATTTATAATGTCAGTTCACCGTGGGAAATGTTTTCTTAAATTGCATTTATGTATGTCTTGCGTTATGTTTTTGCAATCTAGTTTTGGGAATGTTTATGTTCACTGGAAATAAAATACAAAAATAACAGTGTATAGAATGTGCATACAAAAAGGCATATAAACATCAAATATAAAATCGATATACAGTATATCAACATTTTTGTCATTATTTACTGCTAATCATTTCAAAACTGTTAGAGTTTGTTTCTTCTATTGAACACAGATGATGATATGTAGAAGAGTGTTGTTAACAGTGTCTAATAGTAAACTGCAACAGTTGACTGTTGGGTTACTAACTTTAAAGTATCTTTTGTGTTCAACAGAAGAAAGAAACTCATACTGATTTGAAACAAACTAAGTGTGAGCAAATCTGAGCAAAATTCATAAGTAAAGAAAGCATCTGAACCTGACGATATGAATATGTCTGCTTAAGCTCTGCAGTTCTGGCATAATGTCAAGATGGCCATTCAAATTACACTGTTATGAAAGTCAAAGTCAAACTGTTAAAACACATAGTAAAATTCTCTACATTTAACCTAGAATTACAATAAACATGTAAAATATGAAATAAAAGCTCATTTAAGTATCAGTAAATATCATAACAGCATAAAATACTGTATAATAACAGTTCCCCCAACACAATAGCTAATGTATAAAAAGGGTGAGAGGTAAAGTATCTCACTGGCAGTAATGAGTAAATGATGACAGACACCTAATAGATAACATTACCTTGACAGTGTGCTTTAAAGGGGCAGTTCATCCAAAATGTTAAATTCTGACATCATTTTATCAGGTTGCTTGGCGTGAAAAATTATAAACGTCTCCCATTTTGTTAACCCTACTGTTGCTAATTATTTAGATTTTTTTTTCTTTGTTGGATTCATTGGGGGAAAAAAGTCATACAGATCTGAATTGACTTGAATACAAAATTGAAACAAACATGAGACATAATTTAAAACTTTCGTATTAAAACTGATGAAGCTCTATAAAACTTTGTCCACTGTATAGCTTTCTCACACACACATTCAAAACATACTGTACACACTTCATGAAATAACGCTCAACTCACCCTCATTTATGAAACTTAACGTCTCGCCAGGGCTGATTTTAGGATTTTCAGTTAAGAGGCTCAGCTCCTATTGGGAAAAAATATAAACATTTATATATAAATATATATATATATACATATACACATACACACACACACACACACACACACACAACAGCTCAGTTCCACCCACATACAACGACAAGCAGAGGGCACTCTCTACAGTTTAACAAATATTGCTGCTGTTGAACAACATAATGTACATTTGAAACATTTTTAGTTGAGAATGTTGTTGTAGAGATTGCAACTATGTAGTTTATTTATAAGAATAGTGCCTATTTTAAAATATTTATAATTTCGGAGCATCAGATTCAGTGCATCGGCTGCAATCTGCCTGTCTGAGCCGACCAGAGAAAGTGACGGTTAACGTTATGCCACAAGATGGCAACAGAGATAGTAAGTCCTTAGGGGAGAATAACAGCATTTTCTCAGTTTCAATTTTTCTCAGTTTTTATGGCAAGTTTCAAACTATAGCCGAACAAATCATTATAAATCAGGTAAGTGATATTCTGAGTCGATCTCTCTCATTTGTATTATGTAGTGCTGTATTTATACCACAAAAACTTGCAGTATTTGCTTTGCTTTGGCTTTTTTGATGTTAATTACTGTGAAATCCTTATTGCAACAGAGAAATACTGGGAAATCTCTGTAGACTGATGCCATTTCATGCCTTTCAGCCTTATAATCTTAAAATGTGAGCAAAAATCACCTGTTTTATCATCACTTTAGACATTACGCTAGAGAATCATTCAAACACTAGCTCTAAAGTGATGCTGGTGAAGAGTAACAGTTTCTGCTGTTTTGACGTCAGCTGCAGATGTTAATGATTGGCAAAAGAAAGTAGTTCCTCGTACAAAAGGATTTTTGAGACTCTCTGTGTTTGATTTTCTTTTTTATACTCGATTATCCCATTGAACTGTATAAACACAATATCACACTCGTAGCAGTGCAATATGGCTGTATATCGTCACTGGTGGGACACTTAAGGCACACGGTCTGTGGCCTCGAGCCAACGCACCAGTGCCGATATACAGCCGTAGATGGAAAACCCAATTGCTCCTCCATGACATTGGGATACAAGTGTATCTATAGCACAAAACTGTAAATATGCAGATATTATAACAGTCTATCGATAAACACACCTTGCTTTTGCTCTGCACAGCTGCGGTTTGTTGATTAAATGAAAAACGAGTTAAAAGAGAGGAAGGAGCCAAAGTCTGCCGCCATTTTCATATCAAATTTAAAGGGGACTAAGGTAGGGCTGGCCAATAAACTACAGTATATTATATCGAATCACAATCAAATTTATGTCAATAACAATGATAAGCTAAGGCCTTCTTTTACTCTATATTGATCTAAGAGCCAATCACACAGCAGAAACGTGCAACAATGGGAATCTAAAAGTGTGTTGATATTAGAGATATATCGAATTTTCGGCCAGCAAAAATTTATCATTGGAAAATATGTTATGTTGTTTATTTTATTAAGTCATTTTATGTCATGTCCACTAATTTTTGTGGCTTCAGTCATTGTTGGGGTACTCTTTTAAATCTGGAAGCATTAACAACTTATATGGTAATATATATTGTTATCGTTCAATGTGGAAAAAGATTATCGAGATTGCATTGTTGCCATATCGCCCAGCCCTAGACTGAGGTGATGATTTAATGTGCAGTTCATAAGCTAATCACAAAAGTTTTAGCAGGGCTGAGTAGAAATATAGGGGGAATAAAGCCCCCCTAAAATTGGCCTAGCTTCACCCATGCATCTCTCTCTTATACATTTACAATGAATCAGCCATCTGTGTGTGAGAGAGAGACAGAATGAAAGGTGTTGCAACACAGAGGAGCAAAGAATATACTCAGTGCACCCAATAGCACTCGTCTCTGTCTCTCTATTGCTTTCTCTCTCTTTTTTCATCCCTTCCTGCCTGTGTGTATCTAAGAGAGAGAGAAAGTGTGGGCAATCCAAACCCGGCTGTCAGTATTTAATTAGAAGGGGTCTGTGATAACATTGCAGCAGTCACAGCAAAGAGGACTATATGTGTGTCTGTTTGTGTGTGTGTGTGTGTACTGACAGATACTTTCGCTAAAAGCATGGCTGTTTTAACGATCAGCTCACTGCTCTTTATTAAACATGGCAAAGTGAGGGCACCACTGACAAGCCCTACAGGACTGAAATACACACACATACGTATATAATAACTTGCACATGTAAACATGTAGCTGGTTTTGCAAATAGAAGGTGGAATATTATTGCATTGTATTGAAATATTATTATTTCAGCCCTTTTGATATACAGTAATAAACGATCTAGCTCTGCTTGGTCAAAAGTTAAGTGATAAGTTACAATAAGGGGCAGCTGCAATAAATGAGGCTTTTAACTCAGGCTTTTAAGCTAAGAAAAAGATGTAAAAGCACCATAAAAGTAAGGTCTGAAAGTCTGAAATTAATGTAGTCTATAACTTATGCAAAAATGTAAGATTTATAGCAATGTGTTTGCAATTTAGAACATTTTTTGTTGCTTCATAAAATGAAAAGTTGCCATGTTTTCAGACATTTATAATCCTTTTAGACAACTCAATACCAATGTTTTTTTTTTTAAATATGTCTCTTTTATTTCACATTTTATAAACATTTGTATTTCTGACCAATTGCCACTTTCTGAAAAAAAGCTTTAAATCACAAAGTGTAGTTTACTGAGAACTAATGTAATGTGTGTGAAGCATTATACTTTGTATTAAATGCTTGCATTATATTGAACAATTAGCCCCAAAAGATACTTTGGTTTTTTAAACATATGAAAGTTGGATGGCTAAAATCTCAATATAAAAAAGCATGATATATGCTTGTGTCACACAGTTTGACCATGTCAACTAGCTTATCAGCCAATAAAAATCTGAGTTGTTGAAACCAAACGTTTTTTAAAAAACCTCATGCCAATCTTAATACAGATCCTAATCTTAGGGTTTAACATGGAGTTTGCCCACTCTTTGCAACAAAAACAGCTTCAGCTCTTCTGGGAAGTATTTTCAGGTTAGGCACTGATGTTGAACGAGAAGGCCTGGCTAAAGTCTCCATTCTAATTCATCTCAAACATTTTCTGTTGGGTTGAGGTTAGGACTCTGTGCAGGCCAGTCCAATTCCTCCACACTAAAACTTGCTCATCTATGACTTTATGAGGCTTGCCTTGAGCAATTATTTATCTTTTACCAAATGTTTATGTCATCTGGAAACATCAGGTAATACTGTTAGGGTCACATTTTTTGATTTTTCAAGTGCATTCAACACTATAAAGTCTAACAAACAAACAAACAAACAAACAAACAAACAAACAAACAAACAGGAAGGGGCTCATACCTAAACTGTTGTCACAAAGATGGGAGCATGAAATCGTCCAAGAAATCTTGCATTAAGGGTTCTTTTCACTGGAACTAAGGGGCTAAGCCCAATTCCCTGAAAAACAACTCCACACCACAATCCTACACCACCGATACTTACATTTGGCACAGTGCAGTCAAAGTACCATTCTCCTGGCAACCACCAAACCCAGATACACCCATCTTATTACCAGACAGAGAAGCATGATTGGTCACTTCAGAGAATACATCTTCCCTGCTCTAAAGTCCAGTGGCGGTGTACTTTACACCACTGCATCCCACACGTTGCATTGCGCTTGGTGATGTAAGGCTTGGATACAGTTGCTCAGCCATGAAAACCCATTCCATGAAGCTGTCTATGCATCATTCTTGAGTTTACTAAAGACCACATGAAGTTTGATGATCAGTAGTGATCCCTAACCTGATTTCACCAAGTAGGACATGTTCCCGGATCAACATCTATGTTGATCCTGGAACAACATTCCAATCTGCCAATCAGAATTAAGGGATATGTTTACTGTTTAGGCTTACGGTTTAGGTTTTACTTGTACATCATTCTTATCTAACTATTATTCCCCTCTGATTTTGGGAATCATTTACAGTTATGGTTGGGTTTAGGGGTAGGGGATAGCTATGGATTATATTTTCAAACAAAGATGTTAATCCAGGATCACATCATACTTGGCAAAATCATGATGTGCTAGTAGTGATTCAACTTCAAATTGCCAACTTTCTACACACACGCTGACCCCGCTCTTTGGTTTTACATGGCCTACCACTTCATGGCTGAGTTGATGTTGTTCCCAATTGATTTCATTTTGTTATAATGCTACTAATAGTTGATCGTGGAATATTCAGTAGTGAAGAAATTAAACAAATCAACTTACTACTGAACCCAGCAGGCACACAACATCAAAAGCATACATTTAGGTCATGACGTCAGGTGACCAAAATTCAATATCTAGCCAGTGTCTAAGGACGTTATTTTGACGTCTATTAATGACCACAAATTATGTTGATATTTGGTTGGTTTTAGGTTGTGTTGGAAAGTGACCAAAATCCAACATCTGATAGATGCCATAGTGGTAACGTCCACACAAAATCAAGGTGTAACATGAGAAGATGTTGACATTTGATTGATTTTAGGTTGAATTTTGGTTGCACGTTGGGGTACAACGTCAATATGACGTCCTGTGCCTGTAGGAAAGTGCAAATCTATCTCATGTTTTAATTCACTGCTCCTGAGAGCAACCCGTTCTTTCACAAATGTTTGTAGAAGCAGTCTGCATACCCAAGTGCTTGATTTTATACACCTGTAGCCATGGTCGATCGTGTGTGTTTGTTCTTGCTATCAAATAAGATGTAATTCTTTGTAGTATTTTTCTTTTTCACTTAGTTAAATAGTGGTTAGTTAATAAAACAGAATAAAACAAAGATCTTGATCAAAAAGAACATGATGAAAAACATCTCATTTTACCTGCGGGGCTCTAATATTAATATCCAATATAGATGAAAGTCACCTGCAGCATAAAAATGGTCATCAAATCAGTTTTGCATTTTTTAATCCATTTTATGGCAAGTCTCCTGTGCACGCTTACCAGTGCACCTAGTCTTATTACACTAATTTCATTATCTTAAATGTATCGTTTTGTCTTTTTTAAGTGTTTTATGAAGTACTCACTGCATCAGATGAGAACATTGACTTTTTCTTTTCACCCAAGACTCTATTTCATTCTCATCTCTCCTTTATAAGTCAGATCTGATTCAAGTACTGTAGGCTGGAGGTCCCTTTTTTGTCTTTATCTCCATCTCTCTGTTTCTCTATCTGTCTTTTACACACATGCTCGCATGCTATCTCAAAATGATTTTTCTTCAGATGCTAAAAATAGCGCAGCATCCTCAGGCTTCACACGCAGCCGGGGTTAAAGGTCACATGCTGCTTTCATCACTCCTGAAGATTCCATCTATTCAACCTTCTGTCCATCACCTTCTCATCCAGTTACCACACACACACACACACAACTGAAAATGTATTCAGACTCAGGTAAAGTACAGAGAATTTGAGTGCAATTCAATTTCAGAGAATTTAGCACCTGCTAAAGCCGTATTGCAGGTGCTACAGTGAGTAACATAATAGCATAGAGCATACTATCTGTGTATATTTAATTATTAATGCACATTTTCCACCATTTCTACATTTAGATTACTTTTTGCCCTAATTTAACGCTTGCTTCATCGTTCAAAATATGTATGATTTAATAACATTATTAATACAATGTAATTGTATGAGATCTTATAATGAAAAAAAGATGAAATTCTCAATATGCAGCTATTCTTATTGTTGCTATAGTTGTAGCCTTTAAGAAGACTTTGAGTTTTAGCAACATTAATAAATCATAATGTTTGTATTTTATCAAGTTACTTTTCAAGACTTTAAATAACTATCAACTTATCCGTAAAATTTTTGTGTCAATTATGATTTAAATTCACTGTAAATAGCATTTAGAATCATTGATTATTAAAAATTATTTTAAAAATGTTTGGACGTTTTAGCAAATAAAAATTTTAATTGATATGTTTATATGTTTTGACAGTTTTATTTGTTTCTTATATATGTCCATGTAACTTAAAATTATTATTTTCGTAATGTTAAGAGCAATAGTTTTGTGTGTGTATATGTCTTAGTGTCCCACCAATGATGATATACAGCAATATTGCACTGCTACTCACGTGATATTGTATTTATTCAACAGTTCCATGGCATAATCATGTGTATAAAAATAAAATCCAACATGAAGAGTCTCAAAACCCTTTTGTAAGAGGAACTACTTTCTTCCGCCATTCCTTAACATCTGCAGCTGATGTCAGAACAGAAAAAACGTTGCTACTTCACACACGTCACTTTAGAGCTGGTATTTAAATAATTCTCTAGCGTAATATATAAAGTGATGACACAACGGGTGATTTTGCTCATATTTTAAGATTATAAAGCTGAACAGCATGAAATGCCATCAGTCTAGAGACATTTACCAGTATTTCTTTGTTGCAATCAAAATATCACAATAATTAACCCCAAAAAAGCCAAAGCAATGCAATCACTAGCAGAATACTGTTGTGTTTGCGATGAGGAAAAACACTAAACACATTCGAGCATTTCTTCTTTCTTTCTTTTAACTGAACTAGTCAGCAGTACTGAAAACAGGAGACTAATTAGAAACAAACAGATGGCCAACCAAAAAGTAACTCAGGGTTATACAAAGAGTGGGCAACACAAAATGCATATATTCCTGATATGCGAGTCCCATCTCATACTCAATACACTACAATTACTGTGGTATAAATACAGCACTTCAACATACAAAAGAGAAATATTGACTTAGAAAGTCACTTACCAGTTTAATAAGTTTGAGATTTTCTCCTCTGAGGGCTTATTATGCGGTCTCTGTCATTATCTTGTGGATGGACAACATCAACCGTCTTTGCTCTGCTCAGCTCTGTATCTCCAAAATTATAAATATTCTAAATAGGCACTATCCTTATAAATAAACTGCATAGATGCAATCTAAATGACTACATTCTTGCCTAAAAAGCCTCAAAAGTACATTATGTTGTCGAACAGCTGCAAAATGTGTCAGACTGTAGTGAGTTTATTGATCTGCTGTCACTCTATGTGGGTGGAGTGATGGTGAGGGTGAGGAGGCTGTACAAGTTCTGATATTGCAGAATATCGCACGGCTATCAGCCAATCAAATTCGAGAACCAGACAAAACTGTTATATCAGAACTGTATATCTTTAATAATGACATGAATCAATGACAATTGTGCATTTTTATAACAGCTTAACATTTAATATTGCAACATTTAAATTGACTTGGCATAAAGTGACTGATTTTGATTTGTAATATTTTATTTATTTTATTTATTAGTACTTTAATGGATATTGCAATTAGTTCATTCATTCATTTTCTTTTCGACTTAGTCCCTTTATTATTCTGCGGTCGCCACAGCAGAATGAACTGCCAACTTATCCAGCATATGTTTTACGCAGTGGATGCCCTTTCCAGCTGCAACCCATCACTGGGAAACATCCATACACACACATACGGCCAGTTTAGTTTGTTCAATTCACCTATATACTTTGGACTGTGGGGGAAAACGGAGCACCCGGAGGAAACCCACGCAAACACAGAGAAAACATGCAAACTTCACACAGAAATGCCCACTGACCCAGCCAAGGCTCGAACTAGCGACCTTCTTGCTGTGAGGCGAACGTGCTACCCGCTGCGCCACCACGTAGCCTATTGCAATTCAAAAAAAATTTTTAATATTTAGTTTCAATGTTCAATGCTTCATTTGATTGTATGCTTTATTTCATCATTTTATAGTTTTTTATTTTTTGAGGAATTTTAATATTACCCATTCATCAGTTATTGGCCATAAATGACAAAATATTGACTTATCTATAATATCTGTGCAGCCCTACTTTATTCACCCCCATGGCTTATACCAAGATATTGAATATAATAGTAGATTTTTATATTGAAGCCATCTGTCGGAGCGCTGGCCCGCTGTCCTCCACTGTGAGCATAAACTTCATTGGCTCTCTCCCAGTATTGATTTGTCCTGGCCTATTTCTCTTTTCCTCATTTAGACACCTGTATTGTCCTGTTAGGTCTCTGTCCTCTCTCTCCCTCACAGCTACTCTTTCTCTTTGTCTCTTGATTGTCTTAATTAATGTGCGTTAAAGACTCCGCGCAGACGCAGTTAAAGTTCAGCGCTGTCAGTGTGCGAGTGTAACCTCTCATTCATATTCAATTAGAAACCTTTTTAATGTGAATACTAAATATCAGAGTCAGCTGTGTAATTGGTGGTGCAGGAGGTTTCAGTAATTTCTGAGGCAGAATTTCTGCACTGCGGAGGCAAACACTTTTTTCATGCACCTGTCAATTTTGAGATTTTGAGCTATTTGGCTTTTCATAGTGTTTTTTTTTCTGCTTTAGTTGGATGAAAATAAAATAAAGTACACTTTTAGGTGTATCTTTTATTGCACTCTATCAATTTCTGTCTGTAGATTTTAAGTAAAATACATTTCTAAAGCTGTTTTCCTTTAAAAAAAAAAATTATATATATATATATATATATATATATATATATATATATATATATATATATATATATATATATATATATATATATATATATATATATATATATATATCCCTGCTTCAGGAGCACTTGCACCCAAAATTACCTTTTTATTAATGTTACAGTGCTCAGCATATATAAATACACCCCTCACAAATCTATATTTTGAATTCATATTTTTAATATTAACCTATACAATATTATATTTGTGCATATACATTAGATTAGTCAGTACTGAAGCCAAATCTGGAGCTTATTCTATGAAAATAACTAGACCTTGGTCCTAGGTCCTAGATCCAAAAACTAGTACACCCAAATGTATATGTAATAGAAAAATATTAAATACGAATTTTAAAAAGAGGAAAAATCAAGAGAACAAAACTATGGAAAAGTTTAGTTGAATCTTTGTAGATTGAAAATTCTTTTTTTTGCAATATTTTGCTTGAATATAACTGTATTATCTCTCAATTTCTAAAATTGTTTAGTGACTAAAATATTATTTTAATAAATATATCTGTTTTGTGTTCATACACCAAAATATATTGCCTATATTCACTGAGAAATGGATAAAATTATTCATTTTCAAAATGGGGTGCACTCAGTTATGCAGAGCACTGTAAGTGAAAAAATTTGCATTCTGGTTATTCAAAATTCAGAAGTTTACCCTTATTAGCTGATGTTTGATAATAAAGCGCATTTGGCATGCTGTCGCGGGAGAGAGCGCTGAGCTCATAAGATCCTCAAGTCTGGGGCTCCCTCCCATTTGAAGGGTGAGAGGGGAGTTTGAGCTTGGGTGGATCTCGAGAACTCCCCTGCTATAAATGGCAAATTATGGATTACTGTGGAAATATGCTGCTGACTAGAGCTTGTCTATAGTGACAGTTTGGTTTGTTCAGTTCACCTATGTCGCATGTCTTTGCACTGTGTGAAACCCATGCGAGCACGGGGAGAACATGTAAACTCTGCACAGAAATGTTGGCTGGCCTGGTAAAGACTTGAACCAGTGATGTTCTTGCTGTGAGGCAACAGTGCTAACTACTTAGCCACCGTGACACTCTGTCTAGAAAGGAAGGGGAAGTAGGGGTGGAAGGGGGGATTCTTCAAAATGAAGATACTGAGGTAAGAAGTTCTGGTTATTTATTTGCTTGTTAAGTGTGACGTCATGCGCAGCGGCTTCCAGATCCAAGCACTCTATCAAACTGTATGGGGAGACTCAACAAATGGAAATAAAAATTGTTTATAAAGTGATGTGATACTTTCAAAAATTACAATCGCAATATATAAATCCATACCTAATATCCAATGGCCAGAAAGTGACTAATGTTTTTAAATTATTAAAATATTGATGTCCGTGATGCAGCAAGTCCAGAGACTGTTGTGTACAGCATGGTTTTATATGAAATTCACTTTAATGAGTGATATGACTAAAATCTTTTCCCAATTCAAGTGAGTATGTGGTTCAAAAACATGTTTATTATAAATAACTACAATTCTCCCCATGCGGATATCTTCCAGACATCACAAAATAACAGATGAAAGCATACAAAAGCATGAAGGCATAATCTACATTATTATTTATTTTTTTAACCATCTAGGGAAGCATTTCTTTTTTGTTCTGTCAATGAACTTACCATTAACAAACATACATCGCTGCTGCGCATCTCGATGTTCACGTTACGGTTGTTTATTCCACCAAAACGGCAGTAAAGAAATGGATTATTACAAAACAAGACGGAGATTTCATTACAATGATTACATGGCAGGGTAAGTTATTTTTACTCTCCTGGATATTGTATAAGTGTAATGGTGTTTGTATCTGATTTTTATATAACAAATTAACATATTTATACACATAGCTTGGTCTGTATATAATCTTTATTGATGCTATCAAACAAATCATCGCTTTTTTAAAAAAAGTTTGCACATGTATTGAATAAATGTTGATTATATGCCACCTTTTCTTACGTTTTTTTTAGTCAGTCTCTTGAAATTCCCCCTTTTATGAGCCAAAACCTTTGGAGTTTTATAAAAGCTGTTCAGCATTTCTAATTTTGGCCGATTTAAACAATAATAAACAACATAAAATAGAAACATTTTGATGTTCTGATAATGATTCCTAAGGATTACTTCCTGCCCTCCATCTGAATTTGACGCATCATCGATGACATCATGTGAAAACAACCTATTCCATACGTCAAGATTTAACAAGCGGATGGTGGTTAGGAATTAACTAATTGGTGGATCATGTATTAGCTAATGCTGGACCAGCCGTGTTCAATCGTAAGCACACACTCTTGAAATTAGTTTATAAATAAACCACACAAAAAAAAATTTACTATTGAAGTGATAAAAATACACTATGTTAAAAAATAAAGAACCTGGCTTGTATAAAAATGTATGCAAATTAGCACATATTTAATTAAATAGTGCCTCATTTGCATATTCCAAATAAACTTGTAATACAAAGTTGTTGGTAATTCTTAAAGGGATAGTTCACCCAAAAATGAAACTTCAGTCATCATTTACTCTCCATTGAACTGCCCCTTTAAATGTAATCACTCATCCATGTAACCACAGCGAAAACTATTGGTTAATTTATTAACCCTATTCACCTGCAGCATTATAGTCAATTACATTACAGCAGTACAGACGTCCAGCAATGTGCTCATCTTATATCACTACACGTCAATTTCATCAGACAGGAGAACCATCCTGACATTCGTGACTTTGTCATGCTGTCACTAGCACAATAATAGTGATGGATTATCCTGTCGTTCATTCTACTTTTTTTCTTTCTCCCTCGTTGAGAAAACAGACCGAGGGGACTCGTTTTTCTGCCTTTGCTTCGTTCATTGGAATGGGCAGCGTTTGCATTATTCAGTGGCTGATATACGGTTCACAGAGTGATGTAATACTCCTATCAAGCTCTAGCGAATTGCTCGGCTCCCCTCAGGCTTCTGCGTTATGATTGGCCAATCGCCTTTATTGTCCAGCGCTGTGACTGGTTGAACATCCTTGGCCTTCAGGGTGTGTTCTTTTATACTCGGGGATTCAAGTGTTTGTAAAGTTTGAAGAACGCACTTATTCATATGTAGGACGTCAGGCATAACGGAGCGGCGCCATCAGCTCAACCGCCGCTGTCTGAGAGCTCCTACTTCACTCTTGTAAGTCATCTACTGTTAGAGGAGAAACAAGCAAGTGGCAAAGAAGACAAGTCGTCACACTGCGACACACACACGCGCCGCTCCTGTCAGCTCAGATCACGACACGTTATGCAGTGCACATTCAAAATACTATTGTGAAGTGGTTTACGTATGCAGCTCTTGGTTTTCCTTTTTGTTGACAGATGGGTTTATTTTTGTTTTAGATATAAAAAGACTTTGACACACTTGATAAAGTGCGATACAGATTTGATTTAGAGAGATATGTTTCAGACAAAATTAAACTCCTGTTTTTATATTCACAATTATTTTTCCAAATCCATCTGATCCAAACCCATATGAAAAACACAAAAGTGGACGTTTAACAGGATGTCCATGCTGCTCTTTTCCACACAAAAAAGGATATTATAGTTAATGTATATATACATACACACACACACACACCTGTATAGCTATCTTCATGCAGACTTTCCATACTGAATTATACACTTTTGATTAATGAGTTGTTTTCCTCTTCTGGACCAGAAAATATCTCAACAAGGTCAATATTTGGTCCCCACAATGTCAGGAATACAAGGTACACACACAAACACAGCGTACATACATACATATATATATACACTGCCCGGCCACTGTATTAGGTACACCTGTGCAACTGCTCGTTAACGCAAATTTCTAATCAGCCAATCACATGGCAGCAATGTAGACATGGTCAAGACGATCTGCTGAAGTTCAAACCGAGCTTTAGAATGAAGAAGAAAGGTGATTTAAGTGACTATAAACGTGGCATGGTTGTTGGTGCCAGACAAGCTGGTCTGAGTATTTCAGAAACTGCTGATCTACTGGGATTTACAGAGGGTTACAGTTTGGGGTTTACAGAGAATGTTCAGTTTTGTGGGCACAAATGCCTTGTTGATGCCAGAGGTCAGAGGAGAATGGCCAGACTGGTTACAACTGAGGTATTCAGAAGAGCATCTCTGAACACACAGAGATGACCATAAAAATTTCTAATAAAATAATACTCTTTTCTCTTTTGTTTGCCACTTATCAATTATTTGCCATATTGTCAACATATAGGAAATATTTAATACTGAATGTTACTAAAATGTATTTACATTAATCAAACAAAAGATAAAATAAAATAGAAACATTATATATGAAAAAGCCACAAAAATGTGAAAAATTGAAACTTTTTTCTGCTACTTTATGTATAAAATGATTTACATAGAAAATACATTGTCATCACATGTAATTGACATGAAAATTAGGCCTGAACCTGATTCGCCTCATCAGAATCATTGAATGTCTTTGATTGTGAAGATGAGTGAGTGATGTACTGTGGGACAGATTGCTGCATCCTCACTGCTGCATTCTGCTTTCTGATAGTCTTGTCCCTTTGTGTTCCTCTACAGCCAAATAATAGAGCCTAATTTTTATGCACTAAAGTCTGACTTTTCAATTTCCCTAAGCATGCATCTTTAATGGATTCCCATCTACTACAACCTGACAGAACGAGGGAAAGAAAGGGGGGGTCTACTCTCCCTCAACAATGACGCACCTGGCAGAGGTATCTGAGTTTATGAAGCAAAGACTTTTACTAACTGCAGCAGAAACGCTCTATAGGATGTACTTGATTTATCTAGTTTATATTACATTGTCCTGAAAATGTGTTATTTTCATCGTAGGTTCATTGGGCATTGCTTTTACTTTACTGTTTTGCACATTTTGCAAATCTTTCAAAGTGAAAAATCCAGTGCGTAATAATGGATTCATTAGTTTTTTGCAAAAACAGATGAACATGAACCTGGCAATATTTAATGTTTAGTTCAGTATTGTATTTTTTAGCAGTTAAGACATTAAATGAGTGGCGCTAAAAGGGAAATTCTCAAGTCATGTCAAGTTGAGCTTTTTTGTCATTTCACTATACTGTATGTGTGGACATACAGAGGAACGAAATGACGTGTCTCACAGGATAAATTAATCAGAAATACAAACACAACACTGGACATAAAAGCTATTTTAAAAACCTATGCACAACTAACATTTACTATAAGATACTTAACTATACACATAAGACGTATAGGATATTGTGCAAGAGAGGTATTAAAGGTGAATACTGTGCAAAAAAGGTGTTTAAGGTTTTATCTTGCGCAAAAGAGTTATTTAAGGTTGAAGCAAGCATTGCAGCATGATTATGGTACATTTATAGTAAACATCGTTTTTTTCTTATTGAGTCCTTGTAAGGGTGACGCAGTGGCGCAGTAGGTAGTGCTGTCGCCTCACAGCAAGAAGGTCTCTGGTTCGAGCCTCGGCTGGGTCAGTTGGCATTTCTGTGTGGAGTTTGCATGTTCTCCCTGTGTTCGCGTGGGTTTCCTCCGGGTGCTTCGGTTTCCCCCACAGTCCAAAGACATGTTTTACAGGTGAATTGGGAAGGCTAAATTGTCCATAGTGAATGAGTGTGTGTGGATGTTTCCAAAAGATGGGTTGCAGCTGAAAGGGCTGCGTTAAACAAATGCTGGATAAGTTGGCGGTTCATTCTGTTTGGTGACCCCAGGTTAATAAAGGGACTAAGCCGACAAGAAAATGAATGAATGAATAATTCCTTGTAAGATGGAGTTTAAATAAAGTGTCAGGTGCATAAGAGCGCAGAGTGTTTACAGTGTGGTTTGTTTTCAATCAGTATTGAACAATGTAACCTAAACCCAGGCAAATATACACTCAAAAAATGACATGTGTTGCTTGTTCAAACTATTTATTTAAAATGAGTTGAAACAACACAATATTTGGTTTTCTAGGGGACAACTTGATTGTCTTATGTTCAATCTACTTAAATTTGTCAAATCTAATAAGTTAACTTAATTCTTTAATGTTGCCCCTTTACTAATCGATTATGTAGAACCCAGCATTTTTACAGTGTGAGACAGAAATAAAATTATTTGTTGAAGCAACCATACCATGTTAGCTTGTCTCCAAGTCTGTGAGCTTCTTCATAAAGAATAAGGCTGCGTTCGAAATCACCTACTGCTCAGTAGGTACTGCATTTGAATTTAAATGTACTACTCGGCTGTTAGAAAAGTACGTTCTATACAGCATAATTGTCAGTAGTGTGAATGGAACTGCAACTGCCATTTTGTCATGACTGACCTTCCCGTGTCAGTTAAGTCGCTTCACTCCCATTCATGAATTCTCTCACAGTGCATCGTGGGATCTATGATCCATCAGATGCACACTTCAGAATCTTTCCAGAAGTAGTAGGTCATCTGCGTACTTCTCACATACTGTTTTTCAAATTATAAGAATTCGGACACACTACTCGACTCACATACTGATTTTAAGGTACTATATAGTATGAAAGTATGCGATTTCGGACACAGCTCAATAATGTGCGTTGCTGTACAAGGAGAGCTAATGAGCAAGTTTACAAAGTCATGAAAAGCACGTAAAAAAAAAAAGCCGGATATGTGATGAAAAAAGCCGAATGTACTTTTTTACAAATCACACTCTATGGTAAAAGTGATCTAAGGTCATAACGCAGCATTGTGTAAGGACTACTATGCAAGGAGCTATGAAACATAATCTTTAACTGTAAACTATTTACAAAATTAGAAAAAAAAAACTCCAAAGCGACTTTCCAAAGAGGTTGTACGTTTTTTTAGTTCTGTGTTTATTACATTCTTGAGAAGAAAATGTGCACATGACATATTTAACCAAATGTCTCTCTCCATCTCTCTCTCATGGAACTTTTTGTTATCCCAAAAATATAACTATTGAATTAAAAAAAAAAAAGAATTACAAGTCACTTGCAAACTGTAAACTATTTTAGATTACTTTACAGTTATTTAAAGCAATTCCTTACAATATTAGTCTCAGAATTGTAATACCTCACGATTCCTGTATTACATTTGAACTGCTTTCAAAGTACAAAAGAAGCAGAACTTAAACGTATAATGTCAGATCTTTTAATTAAAATGTATTAAAAACACTAGAATAGTATCACATATTTTACTGTTGTGTACTTGCGTTAACCCAAAAGTTTTGAAGAATGTTCAAACCCAGCGAAATAAGCATTTTTACTATTTAAGAAATCGTGACTGCATTAGCTCAATCATAAACAGGATTTCTGCCCTGATGAGTCCTGTCTGACGTGACGACAACTCCTTTGAAAACCTAATATTGGTTCTTCAATTTCTTGCTGTCTTGCTGTATTTTTGTATGTGTGTTGTTGGTGTTTCTATTTTCCATGAAAACTGCGTTGTAAAAGAAGTGTTAGTGAACTTGTACTGAGTAAGATTTTACCGAAAATTTATAAATAATTGTCTTACAGTACTGCGTTACATCTAAAAGTATTTCATTAGTGTAATGCATTATGTTTCTAACATGTTAATCCCAATACAGTCAATGTAACCGGTGTTATTTGAGCTGTATGTCTAGGTGTGTTTATGGAGTAATATTCTATAAACTAAAACAAAACCCCACCTTTCTCATTAATAAAACTGGCCTGACAGTAAGACAAAGAGACACAGAGCATGATAGAGGAACTGCACCATTACTAAGCATTGTGCTCCACATCATCTCAGAGTAAACACCAGATCTTTCTTCCCTAATCTTGACCAGTGGAAACAGCACAACAAGTCTAATATCATTACGGAAAGCACTCATCAAGCTAGAGGCAAAAAAGAATAAGAAAACTGTCTTTACTACAGCAGTGTTGGAGAAGCTTCTATGTCTTGGTCAGCCAGCTTCTTCTAAAGGGTTGTTTCAGGGCATAATTACATTTGACTCACTTCTGTTACGGGGACGCCCACTTCGCACGATTCAATCAATTCACACTCGATAAAATCAAATCCTGTCATCTTTTCCACATTTAATATCCTGTTTCACTTGGAAACACAACACATTACAGCAGTAAAATGGGATGAAGATAATGCTGTTT
This sequence comes from Danio aesculapii, assembly GCF_903798145.1. NCBI lineage: Eukaryota > Metazoa > Chordata > Actinopteri > Cypriniformes > Danionidae > Danio > Danio aesculapii. Next base: position 25,659,420 of record NC_079442.1, on the reverse strand, counting down.
TATGTCGACTTTAAAGGATCAGTGCAGTGCAGTATGAGTATCAGATATGAAGATCAGCAGTAAACTAGAGTGACAATCAAAGTTAGTACAATTTTTTACTGAAATGGAAATCAACTTTAAAAGAGCAGCATTTACAATAACAAAATCACTTATTTGCCAAATAAAACGTTTTTTTTTTTTTTTTTCGTTTTTTTGAGAAATTAATTTAGTCTGGCCTCATTTTCAGATGCCAATATTAATAGACTTTTTTGGAAGTTATTAATTACACAAACAAAAAAAAGTTTGTTGGAGTATGTTAAAAACTGACTTCAAATGTTTATTTAATGTGTCACTTTCCAATTCTACAAAATTGCTAGTAAATGTTACAATCAATTTTAAAGTGAACTTTTACTTATTTTTTCAGTGTGTAATATTTACAAAAGCATACTTTTGTGTACATTTGGATAGATGAAAAAACAATATTGACTGCTTTTTGTTAATAGATAAAATTTTACCATTTTATGATTATATTTTAGATCAGTTAACCTTGCGACCCTTTTTCAATCATGTAAAAATAAAATAAAAAAAACATAAAAAATGAAGTAGGTAGAAAATATATTTGACTCTTTTTTATTTATTTTTTGCAATGTACCATTAATCCATCTCCAATCTCTAAACCGAACCATAAAGGGATAGTTTACCCAAAACTGAAAATTCTATCATCATTTACTCACCCTTTATTAGTTTGACTTTCTTTCATCTGTTGAATAAAAAAGAAAATATTTTGAAGAAAGCTGAAAACTTTCTTTTTCCCACAATTGAAGTCAATGGTTATAGGCTTTCAGCATTTGTCAAAATATTTTCTTTTGTGTTGAAGAAAGAAACTCATAAAGGTTTATAGCCACTTGAAAATGTCAAAAATGTACAACTGTTGTTGATTACCCTTTTTTCTTGAGTTGAACTTCGGAGAAGTTACTAACTGACTTTGATTAAATAAAATAAATAAAAATATTATATAAATATATATATATATATATATATATATATATATATATTGCTATTTAACTGTTTTCACGCTAGTGAAGTGCTCAGATTTTCAACTTACAAAGTCCGCCATGTAAATAGCAAATGCGCCAATGCAACTGACTCTTAAAGTGAATGTGAGATGAGACTCTGATTAGTGTAGTTTAGTGCACGTTATGCTCAAAACACACCCATAACTCAGTAAGAGAACAAGCACAACCCTGTTAGACCATGCGACAGGCCGTATTATATAGTATTAAAACACTATTTTACACAAAAAAAAAACTGTTATCTTTAGTCAGTAAATCATCAACAATAATTAACATAGTTGCTGGATAAACTCCAGTTCATTTTCAATCTAATCCCAGCTTCTTCTTTTCAAAATTACACTGTTAGTCTGACCTTCCAACGGCTACTATATTTAGAATCAGTACTTAAGAATCTGGCTTCTGTGAGCGCAGACCGAGTCCAAGGCCCTAAAGGTTAATACTGACCTAAATGACTGTGTACAGGTTCATACGGCACAGCGAGCGTTTGGCACTGAGGACTAAGACAGATGGTTCAAAGACTCGATCAGAAAAGGAGATAGATAGGGAAGGAGACGGAGAGGAATCGTCAAAGAGAGGGAGGTCAACTGCTGAGAGAAACAGCGTGAATAGATTTGAATCCCACTGATTGTAATAACAGGCTTGGAAAGATCATAGAGCATCTCACACAGAACAACACACTCAAACCGGGACTAGTTGGGGGGTCAGAGAGGAGCAGATGGAGGGAAATGAGCTTCTGGGGGGCTGATGTCACGAGGTGGATGTGTTTAGAGGCTGCGTTTGAGGCAATGTTCAGGTGAAAATTGTTTAGCCCTCGTATGAAATTGTAATTCTTTTATAAATATTGTTTATTATCCATGTTGACAGTGTATAGTTATTTCTCTACTTATTTTGCAAGGTACTAGTATTCAGCTTAAAGTGCAGTTTAAAAAAGAATCTAAATTTTACAGGAGGGATATTAATTTTGACTTCAACAGTACTCAATTATGCCTTAAAGGAATGAGACATAACTTATTTTCATGCTATCCATTTTTTTTTTCTTAATGACTCTTGGAATCATTTGCAGCAAACCTTAAAGCTCAACACTTTTATTCCACTATCATTCTTTAAAAATTAAATCCAGTTAACAGTAAAAGATCAATGTGCTTGCTTTTAGTTTTCCCTGGTTTTATATGTTATTATCTGCATCTGTGAAATTGTTAATGTGCTGTGCCCTTGCTGCTTCATATCTGCTTTTAATGTTGCCTCTTGGCCAGGTCATCATTGTAAATGAGAACTGGTTCTCAATTGACTTACCTGGTTAAATAAAGGTTAAACAAATTTGTAAAAACAAGGACTTGATTTTTCATTAAAAAACAGTATATAGCATTTAATTTTAAATGATCAAATGTCTGTTTTGTGGTTTTTTCGGTTTTTGCAAAAGTGTTCTAGTCTATTTAAAATGGAGAAACATATATTCCTTAACCATTCCTTACTACTAACGTTTGCACCTTTATTTGGGGGATTTAATAAATTTATTAAGTTTAACAAGTTTAAAATTTCACAGGAATGCAAAAAACTATACATTTTTCTGCTTAATAAATTAATTAAATTAATAAATAACATGCCAATTTCATAACAATTCTAAAACATTAATGTGATACACAACATATTATTACAAGAGAGTATGTTACATCAATGATTCAAACTTTGTCACAGCCTCAATATAAATGCAAAAAAAGTGAAAAATCTCACATTTGTGTCCACATTGGGGAAACTTTGTGCACTTTTTAAAATTTGTACTGTATTCTTTATCTTTTGATTCCCATATAATGAGCGATTGTTGTGGTTTGAATCTTCCTTCCGGTGTAGTTTTGAAACTGCGCATGTGCAGATATTACTCCACCTATTGATTAAATGCGGTACTGCAAAAGCAATACAACTCCCTTTCATTCATTTTCATTAAGCGAGCTGTTTAAATTTGAAAACTTTTCTATTTTTTTCCAACACAACTCTTTTGTTTGTAATAGACAGATATAAGTTAATTGTTAAATTTAAACATAGTGACATTCTGTGGACCAACTCAAGCCATAATCCATTTTTTGAGTGTACATTTTCAACATCTAAACTTAATAAAACAGCATTAGTTACACTATCGGTCAAAAGTTTGGGTTCAATTTTTTTTCTTTAAAGAAAGGTGGCATTTATTAAATGTAATCTAAAAAAAGTATGTATTAAAATGAAATAACTGCTTTCTTATTGTATGTAGTTTAAAATAAAATTATTACTTCAGTCATTGCTTTTATTACCATTAATAATAATAATAATAATAATAATAATAATAATAATAATAATAATAATAATAATAATAATAATAATAAATAATATAAGAGGGATTTCTAAAGGATCATGTGACTGCAGACTGCAGTAATGAAGCTGAAAATTCATCATTAAAATCACAGGAATAAATTATTAAATTAAATTATAAACTACCTTTAAACATATTATAGCTATTTTATAGTGCAATAACATTTCACAATTTTACAGTTTGTACTGTATTTTTGATTTAAAATGCAGCTTATTTTAAAATATTTGACTGGTAGTGTAAATTTAAGAGTACTGTGTGACATTTACAAATATGAATAAGCAACACATTCTCAAGACAAATTTGGTTCCCACTTTATAGTAAGTGACCTTAACTACTAGGTATTTACATAAGAAAATATGTGCAATGTACTTATCATGTTTAAAATGTATTGCACAGCACTTATGGTAATACTGGTCAGGTTAGATGGTATGGGTAGGTTTAAAAGTGGGTTAATGTGTAAGGCATGGGAATGTAATACAGTGGTCCCTCGCCATAACGCAGTTCACCTTTCGCGGTCTCACAGTTTCACAGATTATTTTTAGTGCAATTTGACATTGTGTTCTGCGTCCTGATTGGCTGTAGACCATTGTCAATCAATGTATTCTGTGCCGTATCCCCTGTACAGTACAGAGTGCATTCAGCTTGTTAAATTGACTTAAATCTTTGATCTCTAGCAGTGTGACTCTAAAGTGCTGTACTGTATGTTTGCAAGTTTTCTCTCAAACAAACCCTATAATGTCGATGACACATTCTGCACTGTCAAAGGCACCCACGGTAGCACCCAAAAGGCAGAGGAAGATGCTAACCATCACACAAAAAGTTGGAGTTCTGTACATGCTAAAAGAAGGTAGAAGTTACGCGAGTGTTTAAACAAGAGAGAAAAGTGTGAAAATGTTAATGCCTATCTGAGAAAAGTGTATAATGTTTGTAGTGAGGCGTTTTACAGCCTTAAAACATCTATAATAATTGTAAAAAATAAAGCTGACTACTTCACGAATTTCACCTATTGCGTGCTTTTTTTAGAACGTAACTGCCACAAATAGCAAGGGACCACTGTAACAGAATTTAATTAAACATACAGATTATTTTTTTATACACTAGTCCGATGAAAAAATCATGTATGAACATAATAAATGCACTGTGCCAAATTATTTCATTAAATGTAGGTACATAGTAATTAAGGCCACTTAAATTAAAATGGGACCCCAATTTATGATTATTTTACATTTTGGTACATATTAAAGACATTTGGTGGGATAAGTTTGTGTGAACATTTTGTATATTGTTGTGTTTACACCTCATTTGAGGTTTATAGAAATAGTCATTCATGCTTTTTTATCTGTAAGAATCACAAAAATTTATAAAAAATTCCTTTTCTAATAGGGTCAGGTTGATGTAAATGTATAAACAAAATATTGTTCACCCAAAATGATGATTTTGTCATCAATTAATCACCTTTATTTATTTATTTTTTTTCTCTGATGAACGCAAAATAAGATATTTGATAGACTTTTATAGACTGTGAGTCATTCAATATTTTTTTCCTACTACAGAAGTCAGTGGCCTGTAGTTTCCGATATTTTTTCCAGAGAATCGTCTTTCATGTTCAACAGAAGAAGAAAAAATGTATGATGTTTTGGAACCACTTGAGGGTGAGCAAATGCTGAATTTTTATTTCTGGATGAACTACCCCTTTATTTAAAAAATCATGTAAATATAAAAGCATCGATACTTGAAAGTTTTGAGTTTAGAGAATCTGCTCATTCATTGTTTATGTGGCTGGTGCTCCTCAGTGGGAATCCTGAACTCTTTTATTTTTATTTTTTTACTATGGGCAGCAATTACTCTTCTGCTTTTGTCACTTCATCCCAGTTTTACTCTTTGGAACAAAAATATAACCCAATTCCCCTTAGGACTGCCTTGGGACAGACCAGGGACCCTAGGAACTGTGCGTGTGTGTGTGTGTGTGTGTGTGTGTGGAAATCAAGTACAGTTTTCAGCAGTAAATGTGGTTCTGAACTTCTTACCTCTGCAGAACACAAAAAAGCTGTTCTGAGCCTCAAATTACATTGGATGCCATTCAATTTAATGACAAAACTATTCATCAAAAATATCTTCTTAGTTTCTATCTGTTTTTTAACAGCTGTGGTCACCTTGAACTGAAATTTCTGTTGCACAGAAGTAACAAAGTATATTGTGCAAACACAAACATAGTAGCCTTTCAAATGTTTGGCTCAGTGTTTTCAGATTTGTATTTGGCATTGATAATTAAACTGATAAAAAGTGACGAAAAAAATCAGAATCCTGAAAAAAAATAACAATAATAATAATAATAATAGAACAGTTGTTCACAAAACATGAAGCAACATCAATAAAACATATTTATATAAGCATTCCAATAAGCCATTAACGCATATGTTAAACTATTAACTAGAAAATAAGCTATTCAGAATCACAGCAATAGGCATAAAACTATTATTTTCAATTGTAATCACATTTAATTACACCTAATATTTATTTGTACTTCATACTTAGCATTATTTGTATTCAGTATAATATACTGTAATGTTTTTCTGATCAAATAAATGCATAAGAGAGATATTTTGTTTTATGTTTTTTAATCATGTTGACCACACACTTTTGAAAGGTAGTGTACGTGTATGAATAAATAATTAATGTTTCAGTTTTACTTCATTAAAACTGCAGCACATATTCCACAGTAAACAAACAACTCTCTCCCACTTCCGAGTGTATCGAGTTCCAGAAGACCGCAGATTGTCTTCCTAATTCACAGACTCCCTTCAGACTTCCTACTTGGAAGGATACATCGCTTTGTAGAACCTGTACCCATATTCCTTCTGCCATGATGCCATTTGTCATAACGGTGTGAGTTCTGGAGATGTCTTTAGCTGGAGGAAGTATTGTGACAAGAGACCAAAGATCTTGCTGAGCGTCAGATGATGCTGAGGACTAAACTGGTGATTTGCCATTATATAAGGACTTATTAGCATAATGCAGTCATGACATGAAGCATTCATTATCTTCTAATAATGTAACTGTCCAGAGTCAATTGTTCAGCTTATACCTGGTTGTCACACATACTGTTCAGATGTTGTATTTTTAGACATTTGTCAGGTTTTTGTCCTCAGACTGCTCCCTCGTGTGGGCCTAGTTTATTACAGATCTAATCTAATCCTAATTTTGAGTTTATTAGATTTTTGGCTGGGAAATCATTTGAAATGACTGAAATCATTCAGCATTGTTATGTGAAATTGTAAAGTGCCCAAGACCTGGCTGGAACTACTTTAGCTGCGCGTTTATCTGAAAATAATTGCACACCTGAGAACAGCATCCAACAGAGTATTATTGATGACAGGTCATTGATTTCTGTAAGAAAATGCACATGTGGTTGGTGATGCGGTCGTTACAACTCTGGTGTGCATTATTTTTTAATAATTAAACCGATTGTGGTTGGTTATTCAGCGTACACTGTAAAAAAAATTATTTAACACAATTCTTTCATGTTTTTCCAACACAAATGAATTGAATTAACTTTAAGGTTCAGTGTGTAAGTTTCACACCCAGTGGTTGAACTAGGTATTGTATTTCTGAATCAAAACAAACGCGAGTTCAGTTTGCCAGATTCAGGCAAGATGGAGCCCGCTGCTTGATGACATAGGCGAACATCAACTACTGTAGGTAGCGGACCTTTTGCCCCTTTCACACAGTGATACTGGTAAATATACGGAAAATTTTACGAATTTTTCTGGAAAAGACCATTCACACATCCATTCCAAGATACATATAAATTCTGACATCATTAACCAGAAATGACCTATAAACCGCAGCGCTTGTATTTGTAAACATAGAAGGGGTCGGCCTTTTCCTGACGGTTTCACTTTTATTTGAAGCTTCAGTATTCATGCAGCTGCTTTGTGAGACATTCAAAGGCAGAAACGTGAACCGCAGCTAAATATTTACACATTTGACTACATTACAAATTCTGTGGATGGATAAGTATTGTGAACAAATTATATGAAAACATACGGAGGAACGCTTTCGCACGTCAACATGTACATAATATGTGTGTGTGCTGGCGTTCACCAGCTGCTTCACGTGCACACGTGTCAATCAACTGAAGCATTGAAGGTAAACAAACAGCGGTTTATCATAAGCATTTTATCTCTATTTTTAACACAGTTGGCATTAAGAAGGAACATTGAAACGTTATCTAACTAACATCTAGCAGCTAAATGTGTCTGGAAAAATATTCAAAGGCTTTTATTTTCATAAACCGCGCGGATGTGTATGCGTCTGAGTGTTCTTGGCTAAAGGACATGTCTCACGTCAGCGCGTTCTAGACGTGTACACACTCTTTCCGGCAATCTTCCTTCTGCGTTCACACAGAGCAGCATTCGGTAATGTTACAACTTCTCTTTCCAGAAAATTGCCGAAACTAATTTACTGGTATTTTCAAAAAGAGCCTGTTCACACATACAGACCTTTCCGGAAAATTGCCGGTATCAACACCTCGAATTGATATATTAGCAACGGCTTCTATTTCTTACAGGTAAACAACAAAAGAACTAACAATGATCACCTCAGGTACCACTCATGTGCTTTATTCAGTGTTAAATGCTAATAATGTGAGTTTGAATGTCATTTTACATCACATTTATTGCCATACTACTGAAGCAGATAGTTTAGCTCAGATCTTGAAAATTAAATAAACCCTTTGAAATTGAACTTTAGAACTGTGACCCAAAACCAACACATATCAGTGATTCAGCATCTACATAATGTTAAAGAAGTTTATCATGTATTAATTAGATTATAAACCTTACCGTTTCGTGAATGAATGCATATTCTGTGCTTCTGAATGGCTGTATTATTGTTTGGTGCAAACAGCCAAATTGCTTATCACTACAAAACTTGTCATGTAGCGTGTGTTTACAACACGGAGTTACAAAAACTGCTGTTTGTTGTATTTATATTATTTGCTAATTAATAACCTCATGTGGAACTCTGAATCTGCTTCGCATTTCAGTCGCATATGGTCATGAACGCATGATTAGAGAGCCTTTCTAAATGAATGAATGAAATACGCTGTTTTCCAACAAGGCAACCCAGGGTGCTGAAATATAATTGGCTAAAGTGGCAGTGGGTGGGTAAAAGAACCAAAACAAAGAAAGCCAATCCGGCAGGTAACTTACATTTTCAAAGCAGAATATCTGACTTTAGCATTTTTCAGATAAACAAGAATGTTCACTTAGCATGTTTCTTAAATATCTGCAAACATATTATTTAGTATTTTTATGCTTGAGAAAATTCAAAAACTTACATTCAGCACCTTTAATTTTTACAAATTTAGGTTGAACATAAAACAATTAAGTTGTCCCCAAAAAAACCTTTTTAAATAAGTAGTTTGAACAAGCAGCAGTCATTTTTGAGTGTATACTACAGTTACCACACCTATAGACATTATTCACATGTTGCATTTGCAGAAATTTGCTCAGGTGAGTTGTATTAGTTTCTTACACATCTCATTCTAATCCTTTTGTTTTATTTTGATTGTCCTTTAAGTGCTTTTTTTTTGTTTGTTGGGTTTGTAAGGCTGTAATTTGGAATAGTAATGCATGGGAGACCTGCCAGGATCGACTATATCTGAAAATAACTGCTTATCTTAAAATGCTCATCAGCCAATCAGAATCAAACATTTAACAGCCCTGTAATTAAAAAATTCAGTCATCATGACTATTGCTTTACATTAAGTCTAACAAGTCAGCTCGAACTCACAAGGAAAGTGTATTTTACATATTGTCAGAAAAGTGGCTAATTCTTATGAATTCATACAATTTCATTCATATGAAAATGTTAAATTTTTAAAAGGAGGTGTGTCCCCAAACCCCATCATTGGGGGATGAGAAAATCATACTGAAATGTATGAATGAGATTGTAAAAATGAATCTGAATTAGCCACTAAATCAAAAGGTTACAAAACTCTAAAACTGAGATAGCGTTGACCACGTCTTTCACAAAGACATGTTATGTATCTTGTCTCCAGTCATGAAACGCATGAAGAAGGAGGGTGCAGCTTCAAGCCGTGCTGCAACAGAAGCGTTTCATGTGTTGGACTGATCATCTTTAATTCTCTATTAACAGAGACAAGCTTGCCTCGGCCTTCATTAAAAATAGATAGAGACAAGCTCTCCACTCGGCTAATGACACCTACCCTCCTGTGCGCGCACACACACACACACACACACACACACACACACACGTGCACACACACACACACACACACACACACACATTACTCTTTCAATCTGTTTCTCCCAAAAAGAATAAAAACTGATTCATCTTCAGCGCAGTTTTCTGCTCTTACTGTACGAGCATCATGGTTGGAATATTTCAGTGCACATTTAGAGGAATGCAACAGGAATATAGAGAGGGAAAAAATCCCCTTTAGGGCTCCAGAAGGGCTTAAATTGACGTCACTCGTCAGTGGACGCTCTGATTAATTACCAAACAATGCAGGTAATTACTCAGGATCCCAGCCTGGGGAAAGTGAGGACATCATGAGAGGACAGACCGAACTATGTGCAAGCTGTGTGTGTGTATCTGTAGGAAATCTTTGAGTGCTAAATAACAATAAAATATGATGTTTTTGTGATTGCATGCTTCCTTGTGCACTCTTAAAGGGATACTTCACCTAAAAATGAAAGTTTACTTGGTTTACTCACCCTCAGGTAGTTACAAATCTCTATGATTTTCTTTATTCTGTTGAACAAAAGAGAAGATATCTTGAATAAAGCTGAAACCTTGTAACCATTGACATCCATAGTAAGAAAAACAAATACTATTTTATTCTTTGGGTAAACTGTACCTTTAAAAATAAAAAGTTCTTCATGGATGTTTCCCTGAACCTTTTCATTCCACAGAAGTTATTTTGAGTGAAAATATGTTCTTTAGATTAATAACTTTTTTATTATTCTCTGGCAACCCAAAAATAATTAGTCTATGTGAAAACACCCTTTCGGACTTTTTACTGTATTTTTAAAAGTCTATATTTTTTTTTATCTTTGCCCAAGAAAGAGGAGTGGAAAAAATTGCAGTTTTTCTTTGTAGTGGAAAAATGTCCTGCAAGATTTTGAGCCGCTCAGAAAAGTTTCCAGTAGAAAAACTTATTTTGAAGCTAATGATTCCATACTATGAAACAAGACTAGAAGCTCAAAGGCTTCAAAAAATCTTGTAAAATGGCTGGACATTTTGTTCTTTCTTTCTGGTAGGTTAGATAAAAATCAGGCTGCTCTGCACATACAGCACAATGTTCCTCTACAGCACATCTTAAAGATGTAAGTGGGCCTGAGCCCCCCTCAGGCTGAAATCCTGCAAGCGCCTCTGGTATACTGTGATTCGCAAAGCAAATGCCATGATTTTTTATCTCTCTCCCTCTCTCTTTCTCGCTATAAATATGTACAATGAGTTTAATGTCTTTGAAATGAGCATTAAATTAATCCATATTAGTGCAGTGAGCTATTGAAAATATACATTTATGATATCAAGCATTCATCCTGTCAACTTACTGAAGGTCAGTTTAAGATCCAGGAAATGTGAATTACACAAACATATATCAAATCAAAGGGCATTTGTTTTTATTTTCTGCATTAAAATGTTCTGTTTACATGTTAGATCAGTTCAACCGATCAAAAACCTGTGTCTTTCTGACCAGTCAATAGCTTTTTAGGTGTATTACTAAATATGATTAAGTAAGACTGACCCACAGATGATTGTATTTCACTTGCTTTCTCAGTCGCCCTCAAAAATCAATGCTGAAGAAATGTCACCTGTGGATTTGCCAGATGCCATGTTTCTGGCTTGCCGTGTAGACAGTGTAATGCACATGTCAAGTGACTCTAAAACACTTCCATTATCAACCAAGCAAAAAACTGTGTAAATATGACATTTACCGAAAATGACATCACTTCTTAAAACAAGAGCATTTGAAAGGCCGCTTAACAGAGAGATAAACAAGATGAACAGAAGGGCCCAAACAGTCATGTAAACCAGCTCCAGTTTATTTGTTTATTTATTTAAAACATTTTTTATTTATTTTATATTCATATTTTCATGTTGTATTTGAATATTTAATATATATTTATTCATTCGTTCATTTTCTTTCAGCTTAGTGCCTTATTTATCAGGGGTCGCCACAGTGGAATGAACCACCAACTATTCTGGTATATGTTTTACAGAGCAGATGCCCTTCCAGCCGCAACCCAGTACTGGGAAACACCCATACAAAACTGGGAAACACTGAGGGGGCAACCCATGCAAACATGGGGAGAACATGCAAACTCCACACAGAAATGCCAACTGGCACAACCGGGATTCGAACCAGCGACCTTCTTGCTGTGAGGTGACAGTGCTAACCACTGAGCCACAATGCTGTCATTAACATATATTTTGTATTTATATTGAATACAGTATATGTTTTATTAAATAATGTGAATAACATTTGTTCAGGCATTTTATTTTTAGACTTAATGAATAGTATAATATTTGAATAATAAATATAGATAATAATTATGCTGCCCTACTAGATTAACAAATACACACAGTAACCATCAGGATTTCTATTTCAGAATTGATTTTGGCAAATATAATGCCATTTTCAAATGTATACTTCATTCTACTGATTCCAGACCCAATTTAGTTGACTTCAGCCTCCTCAATCCCCTACAAATCTGCTTAACTGAACTGTCTGCACATTTAAGCCCCCTTAGGGAGACTACGCAAAAATGAATATTCTCTTCATCATTTTCTCACCCTCATTTTGTTCTCAACCCTTTCTGCAATGCTCAAACAGTCATGCAACATTGCTTCATTCATAACAATGGCATGAGGTCATCATGAAAATGTGCATTTCAATGTGATTTTTTATTTTATTTTCATTTGATAGTTGCATCTCTCTGAGTGTTGGGTAAGTTACTTTAAAAAAAAGTAATAGATTACAAATTACTACTGGAAAAATTTAATCTGATTACATTACTAATTACTTCATGTAAAAAGTAATCAGATTACTAATTACTTTACTTTGAACTTACTTTTAAAACATAATATACCTATAAAAATACCAAAATAAACTGCAGCTCTTCACTGAAACTGCAGCAATTCACTGAAAAACATTGCAATTGGTTTAACACAGCAGCTTGGCATATTCAAGATACTTAAAGAGTTCTCCCAAAACAAAAGACGAGATATGCGAACAGCCCCATAAGCAGGTATGCTTCTCTTCACATTCAGAAGATACCTTCACTCCTGATTCTGCACAAAAATGCAAATTAGTCTGTTTAGGCTGAATTGGGCCGCTGTGTTTTTGGGCGCCGGTGTCCTTCTTGGTGACGAGTATCATCGTAGAATGCTTTCTGTTCAAGCGCTTGAATAAGCTGCTAGTCAAGCTAAAAGCAGTGGAAAGTTCTTTAGAGACTGGACATAGACTGCATTTCACAGCAATATTTATGTTTATATGCTCAATGAAACCAAAGTAATGTCTGTATTTCCATTGAAGAAGCAACCACTCTCGACAGCAACCATTTCAGCTCATGTTCTCCAGCTATTTAAAAGAGCATGCTTTTTAACTGACTGTTAAACAAGATTTAAAAGAAGCATTTATTCTTCAAAAAAATTATAATTGTAACGTGAGTAATGCAATTACATGGACTTTAGTAACTGTAATCATATTACAGAAATTTCAAATGTAATTCGTTACATTACTGCGATCCCCAAAAATGTAATTAGAATACAGTAACACGTTACTGTGGAATGCGTCACACCCAAATCTGATCTTTTGTAACAAACATTGGTTTACAGTCACATTTGACCAAATAATGCATATAACCAAATAAATACAGCACTTGAAGTGGACTTCAACACTTGAACTGGACTGACACTTGAAGTGGATCATCACCTTTCAGTTGTCCTAGAACTATTGAAAATGACTCATTCTTGTCCTAGGACAGTTTTGAAAAACACTTTTGATTTACTTTGAATGTTGACTATTCAATTCAATTCATGTTTATTTCTATAGCACTTTTACAATATAGATTGTGTCAATGCAGCTTAACATAGAAGTTCTAGTAAATTGCAATGGTGTCAGTCCAGTTTTCAGAGTTTAAGTTCAGTTTAGTTTAGACTGCTGTAAATAATAATCTTACTTAATTTTTTTCCATGTAATGTATAAATGGAACAACTAGAACAAATGGAACTATATATATACACACACAACTGACAAAAAACAATGGACCTTTCTGCCTGCCAAATTTCAGAAATGCGACTGCATCTAAACAAACAAAAATATCCTGGGTAAAATCTGTTGTTTGTGCGTGCGCGAATCTGTTCGGGGAGTGTAAATGAGGTCACAAACTGACGGGGCTCCAGAAAACAACCGTCATCTTTACCTGTGTGTTGTTGTCTCCTGTTGTTGTCTTGTGGTCACCACCGCGGGACCCGCAGGGAAGAGCGCTCTGCCGCTCAGCAGCATGTGTTTGCACAATCTGGACCCTTATGTTCAGACTGACATGTACAACAGCGCAGAAATGCTCTCACACTGAGTGCCTTCCGCTGGTGACTGTAAAGCACCATCGCTGTCTGATGCCACAGTGTCTGGCGCCATGCCCAACCACCCGGCAGCCGTCCCGGACTGGACACGACTAATTTATTACTGGATCACTGAGTCCCGCCCCCTGCATTAGGGAGTAATGAGAAATCAAGAGTGGACTGGAGCATATCCAGCTAATGTGCCATTGGGGTAACACTTACACGCTAATGCTAGGCCTTCACTGCGCTTTAAATACTGAAAGTAATGTCTAGACGACAGCCTTTAGTTCTGCTTCTGTGTTTTCCAACTGTGAAAAGTTCCTCTCTGTCTTGCTGAGCACGTCGGTGACGGATCTACAGGTATTTTTAGCAGATGTTTGCTATTAATTAGCACCCAATTAGCACTTAAATGTTTACAGACGCTGAGCTAACGCTGTTACAAAGGACTGATCAAGGTTCACCCTCCTAGTTTACGCTTTGATTCAAGCTGTTGCTGAACAGAGGTGCGTTTGAAGGATGGGCCCTGAAGAGGTGTGTGACATGTTGACGATTGTGTTTATCTGCTCCTGGAGCCGTCTGTGTGGGGAAAAAGGTTAAAGAGACTCCAGAAAGACACCCACACAACTGTAGCACAAAATGCCTCACAATTTGACAAAGGTTAATGAGGGAGAGATGCTTTTTAACCTCAATCTTGCTTTCATATAACAAACACGATATCAGATCTCACACACATCAGGAGTGTGGGGCTAAGCTGTGGCCCCCTTTACAAGTTTTATAAGTTAAGGTGTCCTCTCTGCAAGGTCAAAGGACAGGACTTGTGTTTCAGAATGTGTTCTATGAAGTAAAGTTGAGGTTTATTTAAACCAGGGGTGCCCAAACTTTTTCATATAAAGGGCCAAAAACCAAATATCATTAAGAGCCATGGGCTGAAGGTAAGTATACAGAACTGTATATTACATTAAAGTTGCCATGGTTAATTTTTCTAATTTATTTAATAATATTTCAAAACAAAGAGAAAACATTAATTTAATTCATATTAACTGCAGTTTACCTTTTAAAATTATAACTTATTGTAATAAAAACAAGCAATCACATGTATAACACAGTGGAGTTCAATGCTGAATACACTAGTCAAGCAGAATTTGCCTTTGACTTGATTTGCTCCCTAAAGTCTCCGCATTGTTGATGCGAACCACCGAGGACCTCAAGGACAACTCATACAAAGAGATGATCCCAATCACTGAGGACTTCCCAGACAACACACACTTAATACACAAATACACTTCATTAAACAGGTATACATAGACATCACCTATATGCAATAAAATTGCAGCTGAACTATGTATATAATAACTTATATTTGATTGTAACTTTAACTTAATCTGATTTGAATGCAATAACATTCACCTTTTGTAAAGCTGCTTTAAAACAATAATTATTATAAAAAGCGCTATACAAATAAACTTGAATTGAATTGAATATAATTTGTCAGGTGACTGTATGTACATTTAAACAAAATCTGATTTAATTTACACCATTTACAATAAAACAAACAAACAGTCACATTAAATTTGAATTGACAATCTCAAAACCATCCCCATCATTCTCCCTCTCTTCTCATCTTCTCAGATGGGATGATGGGCCAAATCAAAGATACCATGGGACAACTTTGGCCTGCAGGCCCTAGTTTGGCCATTTCTGATTTAAACCCTCAAAGTACACATATTCAGAATCTTCTGGTCATAAATAAACACTATTGAACTTAAACTATAGTGTATCTGATCAACAATTTATTGAATAAATCTAAAAATACTTAGCAACATTTTGAATGCTGAATGTTATTACAATATTATTTATATATTTTCAGTTTTGACTATAAATTATATTTAAATATATCATCATTAATTGAAACCTATATTGAGACCTCAATCAAATCAAAATTCACTCCCAGAAATGAGTGAGACAAGGAGAAAATACTAAATATTACATAAAATGTGTACAGTGGTCCCACATTATTCATGGGAGTTACGTTCTAAAAATAACCCGCAATAGGCAAAATCCGTGAAATAGTCAGCTTTATTTTTTAGAATTATTATAGATGTTAAGGCTGTAAAACCCCTCACCACACAATTTAAACACTATTCTCAGACAGGCGTTAACATTTTCACACTTTTCTCTCTTAATTAAACACTCTCAAAGTTCAAACCTCTGTAAAAAAATAAGTCCTGTATTATAGAATGAAACCAAAGATCAAAATCATTTGATCCTCATTTATTTATTCCGTAATGGCACCTTGCATTCGCGTAATTTCTACCTTCCTTTAGCATGTCCAGAAGTTCATCTTTTTGTGCAATGGTTAGCATCTTCCTCTGACTTTTAGGTGCTACCCCAGGTGCCTTTTTTCAATGTTTTGCCGACATTGTGGGGAGAAAAGTTGTAAACATACTGTACAGCACTTCAGAGTCACACTGCTAGCAATCGAAGATTTATGTCAATTTGGCAAGCTAAACGCATTCTGTACTATACAGGAGACACGGCACAGATTAAATTTATTGACTACAGCCAGTCAGGACGCAGAACACAATGTGTTTAAGAAAAAAAGCATGTCAAATTACACGAAAAAAAATCCGCAAGGCTGCGAAAAGCGAACCGCATAACTAATAACTAATAATAATAAATCCTGGTCCAGAATGGGGGTCCTTTTCATCGCTGCTTGCAACTTTCATTTGTTAGTTTTATTGCTGAGCTACTAAAAAGCTAACTGAAATTAAATAATTAAATCTTGTAAATGAATCAGATTTTTTTAAATATAAAAACTGTCATTCAACTGATAGAGGACCATGCAGAAGACATTGGTGAGCAAGTCAAGGCACAAACTAGTGTAATTCTGTTATGAGGGAGATTGTTTTGTTTTTACTGTACTAAAAATACTGTATTAGTTAATATAAAGCAATGGTTTATAGTCATTTTTAAATATTATTAAATAAATTAGGAATTTACCCAGGGCAACTATATTTACCTTCAGTCCACTATCCTCAATCAAGTTTGGTTTTTGACCCTTTTTGAGAAAAAGTTTGGGCACCCCTGGTATAAACGTAGATTGTTAAATGTGTAATATATTAAATTAATGGCTATTTGATACAGAAACAAAGTCAAATATAAGAAGTACAAGAAAATATAGTTAAAATCATTCTTGTTAAAAAACAGGAGAACATTTACAAAAAAAGATCCTTTCATTATGCATTATTATTCCACATTCCAACCTTCAAAGTTGAAGGAAAATATGAAATAATGCTCTCGACTTGCAATTCCCCAAACTTTATGAGTCTGAAGTAGTTTCAAACATAACTTCATAGGAAAAGTCCTTGATCATTTTCTTTGAACGGTGAGTCTTTTTTTCTATCGGCTCCCACTGGTTCTTCAAAGAAATAAAAATGGCTGCCAAAATTGTATATTTATCATTTATATATTTATATATTTTTAAGGCCAGGCACATTTAATGCAAATCTTTTCAAAACTATATGAAAAATAATAAAAGTAAAAAAACAGCCATCTGAGTAATTATTTCTGACATGCTAACAACAGTTAAAATTTATAAATAGCATATTAAAGCATCCCACCAACACTCTCCTTCCGCACAGAGGCACATACATGTACTCAGAGCCACGTCTTGTTTTATGCATGAATGTTTGTGCTAAAAGGCCACCCAGGCATGTCCTGTGGTTTGTGCGGTCACTATACTAAAACCTGACCCCTGTGTTCAAACCCCTCATGGTGGGGTGGCATGGGCTTTTTGTGCCCTCAGTCAAACCACTTCACCTCGGTTTCATGCTGTGAGCGTAAACAACCGAACTGCCTTTATTTCAGCTTATGCAGATTCAACATGACAGACAAAAACATGGCATTTTTATCCTCTGCTGCACATTTGCTCAGACACGGACTGCAGTACCATATGGCTCAAGTCAGAGGTCAGAGCTGTTTGTGTTAGTTTTCTCTCTGATTATGGCATCATTCACTGAGTGGAGCTATTAGTTACAAGAGTCACATAATGATTTCTTTGTTTGGACACAAATGGCTGGTGTTATTTCCTGTCGCCAGATTGCGCTTATCTCAAGGGATTATATGCATGTGTGCTAATTTAATGCGACTCAGCTACTGCCACGCATTCGGAAATGCTATAAATATACCTAAATTTGCAGCCAATAATCAATCTAATATTATTATTTCACAACTATGACTATAATCTTGCATTTAGCACCTATGAACCATCTACATTTACATGCAAAGATGGATAATGCTTGAATTGGTTAAGCTCAAATTGGATGACTTTGGCAACAAGTGACTGGCTAAATCTAAAATATTTTTGAGTGAGTACTTGTTTTGCAACTAAAAAAAGTGTATGTTTTAATTAGAATGAATGTTATTTAGGCATACTACTGTACATTTGCAATGTTGTCATTATCACATGACATACCTGCCTCACTTCAATGCCATCTTCTCACATGGACTAAGAATAGAAATATTTTTAGCCTACTATATAGTTGGACATTAAACAACTTTTCTGCAACTTGGCAGCCATAATCTTCATGAGTGACTCATGTATTCATTAATTTTCCTTCAAATTGATTCAGTGAAGAATAAAGCAAGTGTCTTTTTGAGTAAATCACTGAATCACTCTCAAATTATTAGCTCAAATGCACTGATTTATTCTTGACCAAAACAAGTGGTTGTCTTTTTTGAGTTAATCAAAGCTCAGACACTGATTCATTCAGGAACAAAAACAACGGGTTGTCTTTGAGTGAATCATAGATTCATTCAGTAAAATGATTTATTCAAGAACACTGATTCATTCAGGAACCAAACAAGTGTCTGTCTTTTTGAGAAATCACTGAATCATTCACTTAACTGATTTATTCAAAAATACTGATTCATTCAGGAACAAACAAGTGTCTGTTTTTATGAGTGAATCACTGAATCGATGTTTCAAATAAAATGCTCAGATACTGATTTATTCAGAAACAAAAACAAGGGGTTGTCTTTGAGTGAATCATAGACTCGTTCAGTGAAATGATTTGTTCAAGAACACTGATTCATCCAAGAACAAAACAAGTGTCTGTCTTTTTGAGCCAATCACTGAATCATTTACTTAACTGATTTGTTCAAAAATACTGATTCATTCAGGAACCAAACAAGTGTTTGTCTTCATGAGTGAATCCCTGAATCATTATTTCAAATAATATGCTCAGACACTGTTTTATTCAGGAAGTAAAACAAGTGATTGTCTTTGAGTGAATCATAGGTTTAATTAGAGAAATTATTTGTTAAGAATACTGATTCATCCAAGAACAAAATAAGTGTCTGTCTTTATGAGTGAAACACTGAATCATTCACTCAACTGACTTATTAAAAATGCTGATTCATTGAGAAACCAAACAAGTGGTTGTCTTTAGGAGTGAATCACTGAATCATTCAGAATCATTTAGTCAGGAATACAAAAAAACCCTACTTTGATTACATACAAAATATTTTATGTATTTTTATCTCAAAATGAACCTTTTGTTTGTTGAAATTGTATTAAAAAAACAGTTTCGCTGACAATTGTTGCACAAAAGAAGTTATTAGGTCCAGTAAACACATTATAGACATTAGAGTTTGATGCATTTTGCATTATTTGAAGTGGCACTGGTGCAGCCATGTCCTCTTATTATGATTATAAAGAACTCCACAGATTATAGGGACCAGACAGATAATGATGAGTGCCTGCATATACACACAAACACACACTCACACGCACTGTCCCTCTTTTTACATCAGGTCTCTGATATTTTGATGTACCCTTCAGATTTAAAGGGCACAGCAAGCTTAGTGCCATCTCTTCATCTCCCATCTTGCTCTGTTTATTTTGTCTCTATCCGTCTACAAATGCATCTGGTTACTCCACATGTACTTTTGAGCTGTATATCTGTGTACTGTACATGTGTGTACACTTGTTAAGTGTCCCCTTTTGTGTTTAACTCCTTTTAGATTATTTATCTCCCCCTCATTTTGTATATTGCATGCTCTGCCTTTTGGTTGCCAAGCAACCGATTCAGTGTTTTATCAGACAAGATGCAGTAGGTGTTAAAGCCGGGTGTTGAATTCAACCGTTTTAACACAGACGCACTATAGAAACAGTATTGTAAAATACATATTCACTATAAATATTGTGTTTGTGCACATTCGTAGCAAGGGCTCATTGGGATTTAATCTGCCAACACACACAGCATCAGTTTAGGGAGATTCCTCTTGTATTAATACATTTATATATTCATCAAAGGCAGCAACACCAAAGTTCCAAAAATACAAGTTTATTAAATTTTATACATTTAATATATTTAATAAACTTGTATTTTTGGAGCTTTGGTGTTGCCGCCTTTGATGAATATTTAATTTGCACCTTTTGCTTTTTGGCTGATCACCCAGTTAAGAGGGATGTGCGTGCTGTTGTACAGTTTTTCATTAATACATTTACACAATTGAAAAATATATATACCTAATAAATTAATAAATATACAAATATTTTGTCACAAAACTACAGTTAATTACAGAATATAACATGCTTTGAAATATTTAAATGTCATGAAATGTTTAATATATGCAAGGGGCATTAGATTGTAAATAACAGATCACTTAGAGTTGCCTATTGCTGTCTGACAACATTAAACACATATTACAACACATACTAGAGTGTGTTTACAGTACACTCCACTGTAACACACTGAGTCAGATGCTTTTAGTTCACACAAGTTCAGTCATTTCTTTTTTATGCAGTATGAGTAACGGGTAAATTTCCTCTGTGATTTAGTGATTTGGAGGACGGCCATTTGTAGTCAGGCCATAGCACTTCTTCTAGTCTGATGATTTAAAATGCTGTTAAATATCACCCCCAGACAGGCACTCTCACAAACGCCTGTTTCTCAAGATTTAACTTTCCTCATATGATTTAGAGTAATGAGCTTTTAGCTTCGCATGAGAGGAAAGCAGCCAGAACCCAGAATGCTTTCAGGGCAACGATCTTTTTGACATTTATAAGATTTTAGATCTCAAGAAGGTGCTTGGGTGAGTCAAAAGTTTGTTCTTTTGGTCTTATAAATAAATATAAAGCCATGTGTAGCACATAGATTGACGTGTTTTGTAAGACTGTTTTGTTGATGTGTTTTTATTTGATTCGATTTTTATCTTGAGTTTGGCTGAATTTTAGTTTATGAAAACCATGCTATATTTAATCACCCTCAAGTAACTCCAAACCTCTCTATGTTTATGGGGAATTTGAGATTTTGTTTTTAACTTTTTTAAAACATTAAAAGGATTTTTTTTAATCATTTATACAACCAATGTTTTATGTCAAGTCTTATAAACTCACTCTAAATGCACTTGTTTTGTTTGAGAAACTTTAATCAAATTTAGGTTTCGCTTAACATTACATAAGTGAATCATAGACCTATTCAATAAATGTGTTTGTTCAAGAACACTGATTCATTTGGTAATAAAACAAGTCTTGTTTTCAATATCTTATTGACTCCTATCTTATATACTCAACTAATAAAAAACTGATTCATTCAAGAAAAAAACATACTATATTTCAAGTCTTCTAAACTCAGGCACAAGCTTTATGTGGGAAATACATAAAACCAAGTTCTATAAACCAAGTTCAGAGATATCAGTAAACTTTAAACTGTGCCGCACAGCATCACAAAATATTAATAATGTTGTTTTTTTTACTATATAAATTCTTACATAGAGATTTAAAACCTTAAACTTGAGCTAAACTTGA